>NW_026652288.1:1906051-1916657 GCF_009828535.3 Hylobates moloch | reverse complement strand
CTGGGTTGGGTTGGGATGTAATGGGTTGGGTTGGGATGTACTGGGTTGTTTCATAATCTGTTCATTCTTGGGCTCCTTTGGGAATATGAAGGGTAATGATACACTATTATCTATGTGTCTCAAAAATTCAGATGCAATGCAAATGAAACTATTGGATTTTCAATAAACAATAGATTAGCTGCCCCTCAGCCTACTATTAGTAAAAGCCATTCACAACCACATTTTCTTGATGCTGGAGAAATATTTTAATTGGAAATGAAGAGTGCCTGAGGCAGGGGTGTACCTTATAAAAATATAGAAGTAAAACACTATGAATTCACAATTTCACCATGGAAATCAGCCAGTCAGCCGGGGGTAGTACATGACCAAGGCGGTGACGTATTTCAGTGTACAGTGTGTGGAACCGTGGAGGGGCTGCGTGTTCACTCTTGCCAGTTGGAATGTGGCAGAATGGTGAGAAATCAAACTTATGCAACGTGAGGGCTGGAGGAACCAGGAAGTACAACCTCTGTGAGAAACCCAGGTCAAGAGTTAGTGCCAATAAACACAGGGCTGGAGGTGAGAGACCCAGGAGCAAGGGAGACACCAGCCAGCTAACAGAGACCCCACTAAGGGATGCTGTGAGGGTGACACTAACCAGCTAACACATACCCCTCTAAGGGGAAGCTGTGAGGAAGACGCCAACAAGCTAACCAGCTACACACAGCCCTCTATACACACGCCTCTAAGGGGAAGCTCTGAGGAAGACGCTAACCAGCTAACACACACCCCTCTAAGGGAAGATGTGAGGGAGATGCTAACCAGCTGACAGACACCCCTCTAAGAAGAACCTATGGTTGCCACAACAAATCTAGCTTGGAAGAGAAGAGAAATGGGTGGGTTATGACAAATGCATTGGCAGGCAGACAAGAGACAATGGAAGAGGCAGAGAGAAAGGGAAAGTGAAAAGGGGGAGGTCCAGGGTGAGGAGCCAGCAGAGAGGGAAAGGACCGCAGGCCAAGGGGAGCTGGAGGCTGGGTTTGGAAAGATGACCAGAGGTGTGAGCATCGGGGGAGTGCAGGGAGGCCTGAGCACTCATCTGTTTCAACATATGAACACAGTGCAATCAGAGCCTGTTTAAATAATAAAGCCTATGCTATTTTGCTTGAATTCTCCAAGCTCCCAACTTACCTAGCTCAGTGAATAGAACTTCATATTCTCGTGCTGAGATTTGAACTAGAGAATTACTCAGTAATTCGAGTCATGATATTCTATAACCCTTTTAATGCACCACCTCTTAAAGATTGCCATAGGGAAGGACTACAGTTTTAGGTGAAGTAGACCCTCTGGGAGGCACTGTTGACTTTG
The DNA here is from genome assembly GCF_009828535.3 of Hylobates moloch. Taxonomy (NCBI): domain Eukaryota; kingdom Metazoa; phylum Chordata; class Mammalia; order Primates; family Hylobatidae; genus Hylobates; species Hylobates moloch. The sequence continues at coordinate 1,915,310 of NW_026652288.1, read as the reverse complement.
TAGGCAAGGCAAAGCAGTGTTGCCAACTTGAGCTGCAGGGGTTCCACGCCACAGCGCTTTCCCTTTGTCTGTAATCTTCTTGGCTCAAGCATTAATAAACAGCAAAGGTATATATTATGTATCCAAAGATAATCTCTCAAACTTTGTGAGATCTGTCCTTGATTTAAATGCATTGTTTGAAGCACTTTTGAGTTCTGAGAAACTTCTGAACTCCGCACCCTACCAATGTGTGCGTCTGTCTTCACTGTCTTTATTCTGCAGACTATAATCAGGGCCTTTCTTTTTGATGATCTTCAGAGCAGGAAAGCCAAGACAAGTGTGAAATTATAAGCTCATCTAACACTATTCTTTTAAATTGAAATGATTTAGAAAAGGGCAACATGTATGAATTTTATTCTGATTCCCTATTTCATGCTTAATTCCAATTTTTAAGGAGTAGAATAATGAGTGTACATTAAAGAGACAGACTGTGCGTTTCAGAAATGTCACTTCTTGACCTGATAAATGTGAGTTGCCATTTAAAATGCACTGAATAGACTTTCATAGTACATTGATTTCACATTTTATTATACAAAACAAGCACGGACTTATCTAAGAGCTACAAGCCTGGTTATAAGATCTGTGCCAGGTGTACCCGCAATCCTGCCATGGCCTTATGAAGAAAAACACAAAAACGAACTCCCCATAAGAAAATAGACCCTTGAGCAGTGGCTGCTTCTCCTATATTTCGGACTGTGGCTGGACATAGTTAAAGGCCACGAGCTTGGCAGGCCAGTGCAGGGTGAGAATCTGGACTCCCTTGCAGCCCACAGGGGCTGCCTTGGTTCAACATGATAGCTACTAAAATGGATTGCTGACCCTCCCAGGAAGCAGCCCACCTTGAGTTCTTTTCCTGTCTGACAATGATGCCGATATGGCTGGTTCCACTCTCGTTACAACCACAGTCACAGATGACTCTGAGTCATGATTCCCAGTTCTCGTTATATCGTGTGCACTGGATGGCCACTTCCTCTTCTTTCTTCTGTGCAAGGGACACACAAGTGTCCTGAGACACCAGAGGCCACCCCATCCAACCCCAGGGTCTGTGAGATGTGTAGACCTCTCAGGAGCCAGAGCAGGCAGCCTCCAAGACACAGGCAAATTCTGCAAGGGCACTGGGTACATCAGTTCATTAGCATCACAGCACAACCCTAGGGCTCCCGCAGCCCTTCGGTCTCCAGGACTGAGATGAGACATGGCAGGCCACACCCCTGCATCTCAGCCCTGACATCCTGGTGCCCCGTGCTCTGCTTCCTCTTTGGATCCTGTCTTCCTGGTACCCCTTGCTCTGTTTTCTCTTTGGACCCTCCTGGCCCTGTCACTCGCTGATCATCTGACCTTGGAAAGCTCAAGTCTGTAAAATAGCTTCTGCAAGATTTCCAAGATATGAAATGTGCAACTTAAAAAATGTGTATATTATTCATTCATTCACTCAAAAAATATACATTGAGCACCTGCTACCTTCAGGGAATGCCTATGTGATGTTGAGGGTGCTTAATGCAGGCTGGGCCCTGAGTCCACCTGCTACCTTCAGGGAATGCCTATGTGATGTTGAGGGTGCTTAATGCAGGCTGGGCCCTGAGTCCACTGCTACCTTCAGGGAATGCCTATGTGGTGATGAGGAGTGCTTAATGCAGGCTGGGCCCTGAGTCCACCTGCCACCTTCAGGGAATGCCTATGTGATGCTGAAGGTGCTTAATGCAGGCTGGGCCCTGGGTCAGAGGCTTCCAGAATGTTTTTACATCCAATCGGCCCAGTGATTTTTCAAGCTAAATTCTATGGCTGTCCTCTGTTCACAGAGACCTCTGAAGGTCCAGAGTGATAAGAAATACAACTTAGGTGGAAATATCAACCCAGAGGCAGTACGATCAGAGAGAAGGGAGTCGTGAGGACGCAGGGCCTGAGGGCAGGTCATGGCGCAGTCAGCAGCCAAAGAACTGAAGTCCACCTCTTCTTGCCTGCCCTGTCTGTAGTCACTTCATCATTGCTCCACACTGCCTTCCTGTTTCAAATGTATATCATCATCCTTAAACTTAAGTAAAAGTGTTCAGCCATCCCTAAAGCCTATCGTAGCTCCCAGGAAGAGTCCTTTGTCCGAGGAGTCATGTGAAGAAATGAGTTTTCCTTCCTCATATGGACGGGATGGTGCCACTCTGGGCACAGGAATAACATCCAACATTCACATATTGTCCATAGTTCAGAAAACTCATAGAAGCCTTGAGAAGTAATTGTCATACCCATGCTACAGAGGCACCTACTTGGGCCGAGAGAAATTAATGAAGCGGGTAGAAGATCAGACTTCAAGTCCAGTGCCTTTTTCACCATGGAATGCTGACTTACAGAGTAAAGCCCACAGCTGGCAGCTGCCCCAGGAGAACCTGCCTATGCAGGAAGTTGGCACATTTGAGGTCTTGTTGTGTTTGTCACAGTAACTGCAGGTGGACCCAAGCCTCCCTGCTGGAGGGCAGAGCTGCTTGTTGCAATCAAACCCCACCTCTCCTTTTCTGCCTTTTCTTCCTATGGATGCTGACTGTCCCCTCTTCACCAAACCTACGTGTTATGCACTCAGCCATCTGCACCACTGAACGCATCCTTTCTTCACTCTTTCATGAAGGAATTCAGTAATCAGCAAGTTACATCTTCTTGCCTATTTCTTATTGTGTTCTCTGTCCCAGGGATATTTGCAAAAGAAGCCTTTGCATAATTGTGGAATGAAACTTTCCTTTATTGTTAAGTGGTTTTGCAGTATCAATTTTTAGGTATTTTGAGTTCAGACAGAACTTGTGCATCTCTCTGAGAAGAACCACAATAATCTGTTGCTTGTTCTGATGACTTCTAAGATCAAACCAAACCAGAATCTAAAGAACAAAACAAATGAGCAAAGACTAAATATAAGACTAGAGGAGTTATCTGGGAGGAGTTATCATGGAAATCCAATTGTTAGAGTCCTTAAGTTGTCATTGTTCCATGCATTTTTATATACATAAAAAATTGGGTTTTGGCTGGGCAAGGTATCCCACGCCTGTAAATGCCTGTACTTTGAGAGGCTGAGGCGGGTGGATTGCTGGAGCTCAGGAGTTCAAGACCAGCCTGAGCAACATGGCAAGACACCATCTTTACAAAAAATACAAAAATTATCTGGGCATGGTGTTGCATGCCTGTAGTGCCAGCTACTCGGGAGGCTGAGGTGGGAGGATTGCTTGAGCCTGGGAGGTGGAAATTGCAGGAAGTTACAGTGAGCTGTGTTTGTGCCACTGCACTCTAGCCTGGGCGACAAAGCCAGACCCTATCTCAAAAAAATAAAGAATTAAAAAAAAAACAAAACCATTTTTGCCTAACAAGCCTTGAAAATCTTAGGCAGTAATGCAGTCAACCTACAAATGTTTGTTAATTAGTAATTGATAGACAGACTGCAGTCAACCTACAAATCTTTGTTAATTAGTGAATGACAGACAGACAGACAGAAGACAAATGGGTGAATATGGGTAGGGCAAAATAACTAGTATCTCCCTTCTATCATCCTGCAGTGGGGCTTACTTCTCTCATGCTTGAATATTCAGCTGTTAATATTTTTTCCCAATCCAGCTCAGTAGACTGGGAGCCAGTGAAATAAAAAGCAGGAAATGAAAGCTGTGTTTGCAGTTGAAAAGGACTGGAAAGGGTAATAACTTGGATAACGTTGATTCCTATTTTGAAGTATTTGCAAAGCACCTTTGCTATGCCCTGAGTCTGGGAGTGGCGGCTGGGTAAGTTCCCTGATGGTCGTGTGGTGGGTCTGCCCGGGCCAGTGGTGTGGCCTGAACAGCCGTCTCACAATAGTGCTCCATGGAACTGACTCCTGTCCAGGCTCAGGGTACCTCATTTTCCACCATAGAAGTGTAAAGACAGAAAGATCTTGGAGGTATTTGAACAGGTGCTTTTTTCTCCACCTAAGCTTATAAAAATATGCAAATAGCTGAGGATCAAAGGTAAGACTGGGAAAATGGCTTGGAGTGGAGTCTTTCAGCGTGGTGTGCAGCCCGCTTGAGACAGAGCCCCCGGCAATGTCAGGGCTGTCAGCTTTGGTGCCTGTGGAGCCCGCCAGCAGCCCAGATGCTGCTTCTAGAGGCGGATTTTCCACAGCGCGGCGTCTGGGTAGGGAGCAGGCTGCCACTGTCACATGTCACCTTGCAGGCATGCAGCTTGCCAGTGGCGATGGCAGAGCTCAGGGAGTTGTCAGGGCTACCATCCTAACTCAGCAAGACCCATAATAGATACCGAACAAGAATTCTGTGTTCCAAGTACATTGGCGACTCATAGTCCCGAATTGAGCTGGTCAATAAACTCACAGGGAATAGGCGGCACATATTACTTAGCATACATCCTAATGAATTACTTTCAGAAATTCGAGCTTGAAGTTGAATCCCAGCAAAAGGAAACTGTACCTTGGAAGTGCTAAGGAAACAGAGAGATGCTGCAGCTGAGGGATGAGTTCACTGAGCACTTTGTAGGTTGTTTTCTCCCACAGGCTGAACCCAGCAGCTGCCTGCCTTTTCCTTATCCTTTCTATAAATATGTTGTTCTATTATAAAACAAATTCAACTGGCTGATGTTTTCATGTTGAGACATCACTGTTCACCGTATGAAAGGGTTGTCAAATGCATCTTAAGGCTCCCTCTACTGACAAGTCACTGGAGAATCTGAAATGTAATTTAAATGAAGGAAAAGAGGAATTGTTTTGAAGTCAAATCTATGTTAGGCGAGTAAACAGTTAAAAATAAAGGTAAAGGAGAGATCAAGTAAAATTCCCTGCTTAATAATGCAAGGAATTTAAAACAAATGGTTTTTCACCAGAAGAATTTATAAATAACAAAATTGTAAATGTGGTTTTCTGTTTCGGTGGAGAGGACAAAGACGTGGGAGGCAGATCCACATGGGTTCAGACGGTGGCTCCAGCCCTCACTAGCTGTGCAGTTTTAGCACATCATGGGAGCAGCTATGTTGTGTGCCTGCTTGTGTTGGCATAAGGTTTAGAGATAATATATGCATATACATACATATACATAGACTTCTTAACACAGTGCCTTGCCTATAGTGAGTGCATGCTGGAGCCCAGGAGTTCAAGACCAGCCTGGCCAACACAGTGAGGCCCCCATCTGTGCAAAAAACTAAAAAAAAAGAAATCTGCACCTGTGTTCCCAGCTACTCAGGAGGCTGAGGTGGGAGGATCACTTGAACCCAGGAGGTTGAGGCTTCAGTGAGCCATGATCACACCACTGCACTCCAGCCTGGGCAGCAGAGTGAGACTGTGTATCCACAAAAAAAAAAAAAAAAAAAAAAAAGATAGAAAATAAATAAATCCTATGGGACTATCTTTATAAGTGTTCAAGAATATGTGGCTAGGGATGCTCATTGTGCTAGCTAGCTTTGTGATAATAAAATCATGGAAACCACCAAAATTTCAAATGTAGGGGAAAGAATGAGTAAATATTTATTTTTATATATAGGGATGCTGTGCTTTTTTAAAAAAAGAATGAAGCAGATCTAGAAAAGTTAATAAAGATATCATTTTTACATATGAAGAACTCATTTCAAATGTATGGAATAATGTGATTCTATTTGTATAGAGCAGATAGTTATGCTAAATGTGTGATTAGATATGTAAAATGTCCAATATAAGTATAAACACATCTCTGTGTATTTATGTATGTATGTGTATACACAGAGTGATGCATTTGTAAAGGCACAGAAAATACCTGGCTGAGTTCTCAACCAGCTGTTTGCTGCTGAGAAATTGGAGGCAGGAGCTCAGTTGGATACTTTGGGAGACTCCTGTGTTTCACTTCATACCCTTTTCTACTGCTTGTGTTTCTTCTTATTAGCTTACCCTTGTCCTATATTTTTTAAAAATATTGTTAATATGTGCTAATATTGAGCACAAATTTATCATATTGGCTGGGCAAATAATCAATACTTCCTGTTACCTTGAAAAGAAGCAATCTAAATAACATAATTTTTCATAAGTTTTAAGGTGTTTGGGGGAACATGAAATAGTGTATTTATAGCACCTCTCTGTAATATTAAGGTTGAAACCTTTTTATAGCTGCTAAGTTATATAAATGGGTCTATTTTAATGTTTTATAGACAAAGTGGGTTTCTAGACAATTTATATTATTAGCTTAAAATTTTTGTTTTTAATCTTTCAACTCAAGAATTTATATAAATACTTTTTCTATAAAATCAAAAAGATTGGCAAAAAAAAAAAATCTAAACTTTCTTCCAGTTCTAAAGTTCAATTTGTCTTGCTGATTTCAGCAAAAATCTTAGCTATTTAATTAGATAACAGTATTAAAAAATGTTTGTTTTTGGAAAAGACATTCATTCAGTACAGTATTCAAAATCTAATGCAATGGTGAGTAACCATGTGGCTAGCTAAATTGTTATTATAATCCTGTTGCACAGGTTTTTAATATTATCACCTTTGCCAATTTGAAAGTCATATGATGGACTTTTGCATCTTTGTGCTCTTAAGGTAATTATGAAGCTAAATGACTTTATCAGATATGCAAACCTGATACAAAATGTATATTACAGAATCACCCCCTTGCCCTGTCTTTTATGTAGGTAATGATTATACTGATGATAGTGATGATGATTATATTATCTGTAATCCTTGCATAGAGATATACATGGTCTGAACATCAACAAACTTATATTCAACCCTAGGCATTTCCTAGCCATTATGAGCTACTTGACATTGGACAATTTAGTTAATGTCTGTGAGTATCTATTTTCTCAACTGCAAGATGGAGTTAATGGTATCTGCCTTTCAGAATATCTGAAGAATTGAACAAGCCAATATGTAAATCACAGAGCACAACTTCTGACAAATGCTAGAAGGTCATGTCAATTCCTTTTGAATTATTGTTCTGGATAATATAAATCAGGGCAAAATATTGGTTAAACTATGGCTGTTTTTGATAATTCAGTGAAAAAGGCCTTTCTAAAAAGTACATGATGCAGGGGTTTTAACTTCATGGGTGTCATCATGAACATTAATTTGCCTAGCTCTAAAACAATGGTAGTGAACATATTTGAACCACTATCCCCAAAAAGAAAGAGTTTTTTGCTAGCTCAGATAACAAGAAAAGGACAGAAGACCAGGAGCTTCTTAGCAGACAGTGCGGTCAGCTTTCCATGTGAGTCTGTGCCCAGGACAGGAGCAGTGCAGGGCTGGGTGTGACGAGCTGGGGAGAGGAGGTCCTTATGGATTCCACCTGGAAGCCTCATCCTGGGCTCCAACCTGCAGTCCCTCGATGCACTCCTCACAGTCAAACACCTTTCTGGTTTGGCAGCTGGTCTAAGGGTTGTGAGCTTATGGGAAACACCCAGAATTCCACTGTGGACAGGGAAGCTTGAGATGCCAATTAAATATCTCAGTCGAGATGTCAAGTGGGTCATTGAATCTATGAGTCTGAGGTTCAGAGGTGAGTCTCAGTCTAGAAATACGCTTTGGGAGTTATCCATGTAGAGATGGTATTTAATCCCATGGGACCAGATGATATCAACAAAGAATGAACAAAGACAGAAAAGTCAAGGTCTAAGGTCTGAGCCCTGCAACACTCCGTGGTCAGAGCCAAAGGGAAAAGGGGAAAAGCAGGCCGGGACAGTGCATCCCCAGGGTGGAAGGGATCCAGGAGAGTGGTGTCCTGGAAATCAGAAGCACACATTTCAAGGAGAAATGAAGGATCTGCTGAGTTGAGTCCTGCTCGCAGGAAAAGTAAGAATTCCCTATTGTTCAGAAATCATCATTCTAAAGCAAAGCATAGTCTAAATAAGAGAGTAAGGGTATTGCCGGCATACTTGTTAATACGGAAGGGAGACACATTACAGCTTATCTAATTAGTGCTATCTGGACAGAAGCCCAGGGTTGAAGAAGGACCATGAAGTCCACCCTGGCCTAGAAACGCTGTTGGGAAAGTCATTCCAGGAAATGAGACCCAATTACAGGCAGACGGTGGGCGAGGAGGCACCATCACTGAGGAACACCGAGCGTTGCTCTGGGCTCGGTCTCAGGGCAGGTCTGGGAACACAGCAGCAGATGAGCCTGGATGAGTTGATAGAAGTCATATGGTCGGAGGTTTGGAAGCCCAACCTTGGAGGCTACACTTTGCCCTGCATGTGGGGGCCACTGAGTTGGAGAGGTCGCAGGCAGAATGGTCTGGGTGTGTGCTGTCTTTGGGAGAACAGACAGATGGAAGGTGAAACATGCCGAAGAGAGAAGGAGAAAAGCAGCCTTGGACAGCACATCCCCGGGGTGGACGGGATCCAGGAGAGCGGTGTCCACAGCCATGACTCTGGATGTTCTGAAACTCATAGAACAAACACTTCAGTGAAGGTGGATTTTATGGTGTGAGAATTATATCCCATCCATCTAATTTTATATTAACCTGTTTTATTATAGAACAAATATGCTCCATTCCTCATCAATTATGATGTTGGAAGGCACAGACTGATACATGTTGAAAAGCCCCCAGTATGTTCCTAGTTTTCACAAGTGATCAGCAAACACCCTGGCAGGCCGCACAACTAGGACTCACGTTGCTGTGAAGAGTTTTGGGGTGTAGCAAGCCTGAACAGTGGGTTCTGACCTTTGCTTTCTGGCTCTTCCTGCATTGCCACCTCTAGGTACTGGCTCATGGATGCATCTATAAAAAAGAAAAGGTGCCAGAAAGGCAAAGTTGTTAATCCCCACCCCTCTGGCGGTGCCATGACTCAACGTGGTGTTTAGGAGTTAGCCTCTGGAGCAGAGGCACCCTGCATGCATGTCCCTATTCCACCCTCACTCTCTGACCTGGGGCAAGCTTCTTATCCTCACTGCAGTGTTCTCATCTGTAAAGTGCAGCTAGGACAGTTCCTACTTCATAGCAGAATGGGGCAACACGAAAGGGATCTTTGTTTCATTGTCACCCAGCCCTCCTCAGATTGCTGTTGTGGTGTATTTTCCCCTTAAGTTTCTCCATGATATTTTTTTTTTACATTTGTGTACCTAGCTACTCACTCTAATTAAGCAGTTGTATCAGATTCTACTTCACCTGCCCCCGCCCCTGCCCCGGCTCATGGAGGAGCAGGAGGAGGCAAGCAGGGGTGGGGAGTTGCCTGCTGGAGAGGCTGGTGTGGGACAGCCCAGGAGAGACCATGGTGTAGTAACATCTGTGCTGGAATTATGGAACATGAGGAA
>NW_026652288.1:1901713-1906041 GCF_009828535.3 Hylobates moloch | reverse complement strand
TCAATGAGACCAGCCTCATTTAGTCAATGAGGAACACGAGGAACATGAGGAACGTCAATGAGACCAGCCTCACGGTTCTTAGACCACTCCCGACCAGCGATGTCCATGTCCCAGACTAGGGTCACCTGGGTGGAATTTAGGCAGAGATGAGACTGGAGAGTGGACGGGGAGGTGGTTTGCAACTGGGGTGTACGTAGGCAGGTGCTGCCTTGGGAGCTTTCAAAAGCTGGAGATGTCCCATCCCCATTCCTTCCAATGACCTGGGCACTGAAGGGGACAGCAAGAGGCCAACTACAACCCCCTGCTCTGGTTGGCAACCCCTGAATTTGCAGTGTTGTCGAAACTGGAAGAGGCCTGGGGTTGGTTCATTGAGGGGAGTGAGGAGAGGATGAAGGCAGGAACAGAGTGCTATGTGTTGGGGCTGTGGCCACTCACAGCTGGGGCAGATCTGATTTGAGGCAAGGAGACTGAGGAAAAAAAACAAAAACAAAAACCTTCAAACAGTTTCCAAAGGGCACATCTCTAAAGGTGGATGTCTTAGACAGGACTGGCGACACAATGTGTGGGACCCAGTGCAAAACAAGAACACACGGCCTGTTCTTCAAGTGTATTAAAGTTTCCAAGACAGTGACAGGAGAACCTCAAACCCAGCGTGGAGCCCAGCAAGCAGGGCTCGCATGACTGCCCAGCGCACAAGCATGAGGCTGGCCCTGGTTAAGACCTTTCTCAAGGATTTGAAACATTTAGTTTCCTTTTTTCTTTTCTTTTGAGACGGAGTCTCACTCTGTCGCCCAGGCTGGAGTGCAGTGGCTCGATCTTGGCTCCCTGCAAGCTCTGCCTCCCGGGTTCACGCCATTCTCCTGTCTCAGTTCAAGTAGCTGGGACTACAGGCACCCGCCACCACACCTGGCTAATTTTTTGTATTTTTAGTAGAGGCAGGGTTTCACCGTGTTAGCCAGGATGGTCTCAATCACCTGACCTCATGATCCGCCCCTCTCGACCTCCCAAAGCGTCGGGATTACAGGCTTGAGCCACTGTGCCCAGCCCAAAACATTTATTATCATAATGGGAAAAATAGTTATGGCATGGGGTGGGATGAGGCCGAACCTATTCTAACTCCTTTTCTTCTCACTGGCAAATGTTTGCAATTAGAAAGAGCAGCATGGCTGTCACCTCGCTGGCTTTCCTGTCTTTTTGGGGATGTTAGTTTTGAGGGACACTGAGCCCGTGGACCTTCTTCCTTTGCTGTCAGCTGGAGGCTCTCGCCACGCCTCCTTTCTGGGTGCCATCTGTTGCTGTCACACCCTACTATTTTAAATGAGGGAGTGCACAATGGGCTCTCAGATGGGCAAGGAGGGGCCAACTCATCACAGAATTCTTCCCTATAAGAAAGGCAGAAGATCCTGTTCACGTATAAATTGACCAAAGGCTCACTGGAAGTGGGGTTATGCCCTCAGACAGGCTTGTCCTGCTTAAATGACTCCCCACCAATTCATTATTTTGTCTTTCAGATGCTTAGATGAGCCTTGCATTTAGATGGACACCTTAAAGGTACCTCACACGACATACACACCCCACCTGTCAACTCAGTCAGAGCAACACAAAGGGCCCACTGACCTCAGCAGCAGTTTGAATTTGTGTTTCCTTCGTCTCCCTTCACTGGCCCACCTGGAGGAGCTTGGTGTTGGAGTGCCTCCAGCTGAGGTCCACTTTCACAGGCAACCCTCCTGTGTCTGCACAGCTTTTGCTTCAAACTTCTTAGGTACTTTTAGAAGAAAAAGTTTAAAACATTCTAAAATGAAAATGAAAACATAAAATATGCTGGGTAGATATTTTTCCTTTCTGAATGCTAATGACGAAATAGACTTGGGCATTCAACTTCTAGTTACCTTTTTGAATCCAATCTTATAAAGACAAAAATTGGCCTATAAAGTCTTGTAAAAAAATATGAGGGCAAATGGTCAAATATATGGAGAAAAGTATTCAAAAATTAAATTTCCCTGCAATGTGACAAATCAGCTATTTTCAGAAGAGCCTAATACCACGTCAGTACAGAACCAATCAAGAATTACATTTTAGCTTTAAAACAACAAAATGTTGGACAGCTTTTATAAAAAAGAAAGATTATGAAGTCTATAAATCTGACTTCATTTTTGACCAATTCAATTCTAGAATAAATCAATGCACTTCAGCTACTTTTTCAAATAATCTTTAGTAGAGAAACTTCATCTATGATGAGCCTAGCAAAGATACTCTCTCTTTAGTGTGAAAAAATATTAAGGGACAAACTAGTTGGTCCTGTTCAATTTTTTTATATTCTAATATTTTCATACATTTTTATATTTGGCTTGTCTTGATTCAGAAAGAAGTTAACTCAGGTCTGATTTGATTTTCAGACATGACTCACATTTCGAGGCAGGATGTCTGTGGTCGACAGTCCGGCTCAGTTGTCATTCAAGGCTCGAATCCCAGCTCTGCAGTTCACTTGCTGTTGGAAGCTGAGCAGGAGGCAGTGCCTAGGAAGTTCATTGCTTAGTATGTGGGGCTTAGAAGGACATTCAAACAGTGCTTGTTATTATGTGTATTTGTGGCATCATTCAGAAGATAGTAAGAATGTTGATTCTTGGAATTAATGAAAATTATTCTAAGTTTTGGGTTTCATTATGGTAGCTACTGATGCATATTTTATAATAATTTTCAATATCATTTTAAGGAGGTAGTTGTAAGAGTTTATTTTTTATTTGATGTTTTACTTTTTCTTGCCACTTCACATTAATACTTTGTTATGACAAACTTGTATTTTTATTTTAAAATACAAGTAGATATCCTATGGTTTAGGATTCCTTCTCCTCAAGAAAGCAAGAGAATATTTTAAAGTCTTGAGTCTATGTGTAGTCTAGTCTGGAGTCCATCTTACATCTTAGCCCTCCTTAGGATTGTGATAATATGGCCAAAAAAGGAACCAGGCAACATCATAATTTTTATTTACAAACATATATTTAAAAACACTTAACTCCTATATATGTTCAAAATCATTCACAATTAAAATATAAAATACAAAAAAAAATTTTTTTTTTTTGGAGACGAAGTCTCACTCTGTTGCCCATGCTGGAGTGCAGTGGCACAATCTCCGCTCACTGCAACCTCTGCCTCCCAGGTTCAAGTGAGTCTCCTGCCTCAGCCTCCCAAATAGCTGGGATCACGGGTGCCCACCACTACACCCAGCTAATTGTTGTATTTTTAGTAGAGACAGGGTTTCGCCATGTTGGCCAAGCTGGTCTCCAACTCCTGACCTCAGGCGATCCACCCGCCTCAGCCTCCCGGAGTGTGGGATTACATGCTTGAGCCACCATGCCCAGCCCCAAAATATTTCTAAAAGGATACTGAACTCCTTTTCACTGAGTTTCAATCCTTTAAAATATATATTATATTTTTCAGAGCTCTAACATCCAATAGTCCTTGAAGTACAAAAGAAAAAATAGTTCTACCTATGAAAGTGTAGAAAATGGATTTAACAATTAACTGCCATCAAGTGAGAGAAGACAACCCATGGTGTTGACCTGGCTGACGGAGGCAGGTGTGAGCCTGTTAGTGATGCCAGCCACCACTGTCCCATTGTCCTGGCCTTGGTGTGGGAAAACAGGAAGGTGGTTTCAGCAGGAAGTGCTGCGAAGCTTCACAGAGGGGCTAGTGCCTGGATCTGATCATTTGTCTGTAGATCTCTGCTCCTTCGAAAATTAAAAGCTTTTCTATCTTTAAAAGTTCTCTTCCAAAATGCAGTTACTCTAAGGTTGTTCATGCTTTAAGGTTGGTTTGTTGTCTTCATCAGACAAGATCTTACTGAAGCTTAGAGCAAAAGAGAACAGGCTAGACAGGCTGCAGCTTGGACTTCAAAAGCCCCGTTCCTGCCACAGTGTAATGGACCTGAGGGAGCCCGGGCGGCATCTCCCGCTGTGCAAGGAATCAGTGGTCATTGTCTGTTCCCTTCACCCTTGTTTCTCTTGCTCTCTCTCCTAATCAGTAATTCTATTTTGTTTCATTTTTTCCTACTTGGTTACTTTTTTTTTCTCTTAAATTGAGACTACAGTGTGGCCACCCAAGAATTGCTTTGAGACATCCCAGTCCCCAAACAGGGGCCTCACATGCATTCTGTGTCCATTGCAAGCTCTGAGCAGACTTCACCTCCACCAGCACCAGATTTCTGTTTACCCAGCAAAGGCCAGCAGACTCAGACTAATAATCCAAGAGGTGCGCAGACTCCATCCATGCCAGCAGCTCCCAGTCCACTCTCCAAGAGGTGCCCAGACTCCATCCATGCCAGCGGCTCC
>NW_026652288.1:1867419-1901703 GCF_009828535.3 Hylobates moloch | reverse complement strand
GCCCTCCAAGAGGTGCCCAGACTCCATCCATGCCAGCGGCTCCCAGTCCGCCCTCCTCAGGGAGCAAGAAGGCTCAGCTGCCAAGTTCTTCAGGAAGCATTCCAAGTAACGCTGTACTCTTAGGATCCAAACCTTTCAAAGCCCCCATGAAAAACATCATTATTGGAAAGAAGCACAACTTAGAAGAAAAGTGGGTACAGCGAGAAGCTTACCAAAAACAAATATTCCAAGGTGCACAAGTTTTTTCCATTGTTGACCCTGCTAATAGGAGTTTCATCCAGTCACTTGTTTTTATCATTATTTTCTTCTTTAAACTCACTTCTTTTTCTTTCTCTCTCTCTTTTAAACCATCACCATAATTGTTCAAATCATCACCATCAATAACATGTACAATTCTGGGTATTGGAAGTGAGGACTAAGCTTTGATTTTTTTATCTTGCCCACATTCCTAAGGGGCCTGGGGACTCATGCCCTACAAACCATAAATTCTCATCAGATGGGTTTTATTCAACTCTCTATATATATCGTGACTTGCTTTCCAGCCTGACTCTGGTATAACATGAGACAAGGAAGAAAATCAAAATATTTTACCCAAAAACCTGCTGCTTTGCCATACCTTGAAATGGCCCTGCAAAGGTGTCCTTTGTGGGGGAAAATGTGCCTCTGTAAAGAATCTATTAACATAGCAAGATCTTCTTCTTCCAGGCCCTCCCAGTGCTGAAGAGGTTAAGAGTCTAGCACGGTTTTAAAGGTCTGAATAGGAAACATTTGTCATCTGTCATCTCTAAGGCAGCCACTATGAGACTTCAAAAGAACCTTGGCCTCCACAATCTTTTATCTTATCCTGAACTTTTCCCTTCTATTGATCCCAGGTCTTTAGGCAAACTCAGCCACTTGTCAATCAGAAAATGATTAAATTTACCTGTACCCTGGAAGGACCCCCACCAAACCCCCTTTGAGTTGTCCTGCCTTTCTGAACCAAACTGATGTTTTTCTTAAATGTATTTGATTGATGTCTCATGTCTTCCTAAAATGCATAAAACCAAGCTGCACCCCGACCACCTTGGGCACATGTTCTCAGGACCTCCTGAAGGCTGTGTCACGGGCCATGGTCACTCATATTTGGCTCAGAATAAATTTCTTCAAATATTTTACAGAGTTTGACTCTCCATTGACAGAAATTTAACCCTTTCCTTTCCACTTTTCCATCCTCCTCTTCTCCACTCACTGTGCAAATGTGCTTTTCCCCTGTCCTATGTCCCTTATTGACTGACCTGGAGTGGTGTTATTAGCTCAAAGCTCTGCAAAGGAGAGATGGCTGTGTTAGAAATGCTTGTTCCTTCGTGCCATAAAGAAATAGCACTTGAATATAAATTCAATTTCCTCAGCAAGGCCATTTTTACTTTCTGGAGAAAGGGTACACTCACCAGCAGTGTTGCCACAAGAGTACACCAAACAAAGGAGACAGGGTCATTTATTACCTGACGCATCCACCTTACTACTGTGTCCGGTTTCCATTGGCTGGAACGGAACCTCACCTTCTGTATTTGTCCTGACTGGCTGGCAACTTAGAACTTTTTAAAAGAGGCAAAGGCAGACGAGAACAAAGGAAGGAGGAAGTAACCTGTGGAATGCTGGGAAAGGTAAAAACACCTTCAAATAAGGAAGAGGAACAGGCTATGACCTAATGCTTGCTTGGACCAGTATAAGCATGCCAGGGCAAATATTTAGGCTAAATTGTTGGAGCTAAGAACATAAAGTACATTGATTTCTTTATTACAGCTAGCAGAGATTTAAGAATGTTAGCACAGGTCTTTGAATAAATTTTGCTTCTAAGAGAAGTTACTATTTATTCCTAATTAGACGGGGAGGAAAGTCTTTGAAGAGGAACCTCTACTTTACTTTTTACAGCTGGAGGCAGTGTCTCACCTTAAATTACACAGAAAGCCAATTCTAAACCCTCTCAGTCTGCAGTTGTGAGTCTTTTTCCCATATCCTGGGCCCTACACAAAGCGGCTATAGGATTAGCTGTTGACTAAATGGAGTGCCTCCGCTCAGCGCTTCTCTATAGGACCCGAAAAACAAGATGCAAAGAAACATGACAAAACTATAAAATCATTTTCCACTGTTCTCAAACTCTCCTTCTACCAGCCACTCTTAGCAATGTGACAGCAAGACATCCTCTTGACTCAAAATTCCTCCCTTCCACTAAAATAGACAACATTCTCATTTTAGCCAAACTTATCCATGCCAGTGTATCCCTCAGCTATTCAAATCTTTATGCTTCTTATTTCAAATGATGGAATGAAAGGCTTTGTCTTTTGGTCTCAAAAGTTATTTGGCATTTCATAGCCAGCAGTGTTGGTAACATGAGGGGTGCTGGGAACCCAACCCACATGCCCAGTCTCTGCCCTCACCTTAGATCCTGCTTCTTTCAGGTCTTCGAAAGGAAAAGAGGGCAGAATCTGGACCAGAAATTAGGGTGTGGCTGGCAGTTTCCTCTGCTTTACCAAACCCTCTCATTTATGCTGTTTTAACAGTTCTACTGAATGACAATTGACATGACATAAATATATTTAAAGTGCATAACTTTGTAAGTTGTGATGTGTGTAGATACCCATGTATCACCACAGTCAAGTGGTAAACTTCATGCCAAGGTTTCCCCATGCTCCTTTGTAGCCTCTCCCTCTGGTTCCTCTCAGAGCTCCATCCCCACACAACCATGGAACTGCTTTCTCTCACTACAGATGAATTTGCATTTTTCAGGATTTTGCATGAATTGTGTTGTATAGTATGTAGTTTTTTCTGTATTCTTGCACTCAACATAGGTATTTTGAGATTCATCCATGTTGCTGTGTGTATCAATAGTACACTCCTTTCTATTGTCAATGAGTATTCCATTGCCTGTATATTACACAATTTGTTTATCAATCAACTATTGATGGATATTTGGATCATTTCCAATTTATGGCTTTTTCAAATTAAGTTGCTATGAAATGTTAATTTAGGCTGGGTGCGGTGGCTCACGCTTGTAATCCCAGCACTTTGGGAGGCCGAGGCGGGCGGATCATGAGGTCAGGAGATCGAGACCCCGGTGAAACCCCATCTCTACTAAAAATACAAAAAATCAGCCAGGCGTGGTGGTGGTCTCCAGCTACTTGGAGAGGCTGAGGCAGGAGAATGGTGTGAACCCGGGAGGCGGAGCTTGCAGTGAGCCGAGATCGCGCCACTGCACTCCAGCCTGGGTGAGAGAGTGAGACTCCGTCTCAAAAAAAAAAGAGAGAAATGTTAATTTAAAAGTTTCTGTATGGACATATACTCTCATTTCTTTGGGGTAAATATCTAGCAGTGAAATGACAAGTTCGTCGAGTAAGAGTAAGCTTACTTTTATAACAAACTGCCAAACTTTCTCCAAAGTCTACCATTTTACATTCCCACCTGCAGTATACAAGCTCTCTTATTCCTCCAACTTCTTCACCAAGACTTTATGTGGTCAGTCTTTTTATTATTAGCATTCTAACAGTTAATGACATCGTGTTGTGGTTTTAGTTGGCATTTCCCTAATGTCTACTGATGCTAAGAATCTTTTCTTGTGTTTATTTCCTATCCATACATCTTCTTTAGTAAAAGGTCTATTCAGATCTTTTGCCCATTTTTAAAAATGTGGTGCTTATCTTGTTATCATTAAGTTTCAAGAGCTGTTTTCGTATTCTAGATTCAAGCTCTTTATGTGATTTACAAATCAGAAATGGATGTTGGATAGTGTTAAATGATTTTTCAGCATCTATTGAGATGGTAATGTGGATTTTCTTTCTTTTTTTCTTTTCTTTTCTTTTCTTTTGTTTTTTTTGTTGTTGTTGTTGTTGAGATGGAGTTTTGTTCTGTCCCCCAGGCGGGAGTGCAATGGTGTGATCTCAGCTCACTGCCACCTCCGCCTCCCAAGCTCAAGTAATTCTCCTGTCTTCAGCCTCTCAAGTAGCTGGGATTATGGGTGGCTGCCAGCATGCCTGGATAATTTTTGTACTTTTAATAGAGATGGGGTTTAACCATGTTGGCCAGGCTGGTCTTGAATTTCTGACCTCAAGCGATCTGTCTGCCTCAGCCTCCCAAAGTGCTGGGATTACAGGCATGAGCCACTGTGCCTGGCTGGATTTTCTTTCTTTTTAATTTATTTATCACAAGTTACATTGGTTGACTTTCAAATTCTAAATTAACCTTGATTAAGCTCCACTGGGTCATGATGCACTGTACTTCTTATATGCTGTTGAATTCACTGTTAAAATTTTGTTTAGAATTTTTTCATCTGTGTTCATTATGGATATTTGTCTGTGATTTTCTTATCTTGTGGTATCTTTGATTTAGTCATCTGAGAAATGGTGGCATCATAGAATGAGTTGGCAAGTATTTCTTTCTTTTAAATTTTATGAAAGAATTTGTATTATTTATTTATTGAATGTTTGATGCAATTCATACCTGAAGTATCGAGACCTGAAGTTTTCTTTGTGGAAAGGTTATTAACTACAATTTGGATTTCTTTGGTAGACAGAAGGCTTTCCAAGATACCTATTTCTTCTTGAGTGAGCTTGGTACTTTGTGTCTTTCAAATCAAATTTTCTATTTCCCCTAAGTTGTTGAATTTATTCGTTAAAGTTGTTCATAATCTTTGTTCATTATCTTTTTAGTAAGTGTAGGCTCACTGTTGACATCTTTCTGTCTTACTCCTGGCACTGGTAATTGTGTTGTCTCTCTCTCTCTCTCTCTCTCTCTCTCTCTCCTGACCAGCCTGACCAGGGATTTCCCACTCTGATTGATCTTCTTAAAGAACAAGCATGTGACTTTGTTGATTTTTCTCTATTGTTTTCTGTTTTTTTATTTCATTGATTTTTGTCCTGATCTTTATAATTTATTTTCCTCTATTTACTTTGGGTTTAATTTGCTTTTCTCTTTCTAGTTGCTTAAGGTGGAAGCTGAAGTCATTGATACTTGTTCTTTTCTGATATATGCATTTAATGTTGTAAATTAAATGCCCACAGCAATGCTTTAGCAACCTCCCACAAATTGATACCTGGTGGAAATTCTTTTTCATTTTCATCCAATTGAAAATACTTTCAAATTTCTCTTTGTATTCCTCCTTTGACCCATAGGTTATTTAGAAATGTGTTATTTAGTTTCCAAATATTTGGGGATAATTTTCTACAAACTTTCATTATTATCTTCTTATCTAACTCCACTGTGGTCAAAACATGTACTTGTATGACTTAAATCCTTTTAAATTTATTGAGACTTGTATTACGCCCCAGAAGATAATCTACCTTGGTGTATTAGACTGTTCTTGCATTGCTATAAAGAAATACCTGAGACTGGGTATTTATAAAGAAAAGAGGTTTAATTGGCTCACAGTTCTGCAGGCTGTGCAGGAATCATGACACCAGCATCTGCTTCTGGGGAGGTCTCAGGAAGCTTAAATGGTAGGAGGTGGAATCGAAAGCATTTTACATGCTGAAAATGGAACTGAGAGAGAGAGAGAAGACAGACAGACAGACACAAAAGAGAGAGAGAGGAGAGGAGGCTGGGGGAGTGGGTGCCACACATTTTTAAATGACCAGATCTCAGGAGAATTCACTAACATCAACACAGTACCATGCCATGAGGGATCCACCCCTATGACCCAAACACCTTCCACCAGGTTCCACCTCCAACACTGGGGAATGCAATTCAACATGAGATTTGGGTAGGGACGAATATCCAAACTATATCACTTGGTAAATATTCACTGTGGACTTGAAAATAATATGAATTATCTTGTTGTTGGAGGCAGTGTTTTGTAAACATCAGTTAGGTTTAGTTGGTTGATAGTGTGCAAACCTCTTATATCCTTACTGATTTCCTGCCTACTCGTTCTATCAATTATCAGGATAGGAGCGTTAAAATCTCTGACTATAATTGTAGATTTGTCTATTTACCCTTGTAGTGCTTTCAGTTTTTGCTTCATGTCCTTTAAACTCAGTTGTTACATGCATATTTAAGATTGTCATCTTCTTTTGATCAATTTATTGTTTTAAATGACCTTCTTTATCCTGGTAATATGCTTTGCTTTGAAAGCTTCCTTGTCTGTTATTAATAGAGCCACTCTAGCTTTCTTTTGACTAGTGCAAGCATGATGTATCTTTTTTCATCTTTTTATGTTTAACCTACTTTTGTCTTTAAATATGTGTTTCTGTAGGCGATAGAGTTAGATCTTACATTGTATCTAATTCAACAACTTCTGCATTTTTATTACTGTGTTTAGATAACTTACATGTAATGTATTAATATAGTTAATTCTAAGTGGACCATCTTTCTATATTTATCCCATCTGTTCTTTATTTCCTTTTTCTTGTTTTTGCCTTGCTTTAGATTATTTGTCTATGATTCTGTTATTTCTTTCATAGGCTTATTAT
Organism: Hylobates moloch; assembly: GCF_009828535.3. Classification (NCBI taxonomy): domain Eukaryota; kingdom Metazoa; phylum Chordata; class Mammalia; order Primates; family Hylobatidae; genus Hylobates; species Hylobates moloch. Next base: position 1,895,263 of record NW_026652288.1, on the reverse strand, counting down.
GTATAATGCTTGTAATTGCTATTATCTTAGTCATTGCTTTGGATGTGCAAAATACAGCTTTAGTTTTTTACCATCAAATTGTATTATACCACTTCACATATAGTATAAGAATCTTACAATGTTGTTCTTCCCTCTTAGCATTTGTGCTATTATCATACATTTTATTTTTATATATGTTACAAATGACACACTACATTACTATTTTTAAACTATTGCTTAATTTTAAAGAGATTTAGATAATAAGAAAAGTATATGATGTATTTATCCATACAGTTACTACCTCTGATATTCTTTGTTACCGTGTGGCTATCCCAATTCGGTCCTATGTTCCTTCTGTGTGGAGACTTCGTTTCATATTTCTCTAAGGCCCAGTCTGCTGGTGACACATATTCTTTCAGCTTCTCTGTATCTGAGGAAGTCTTTGTCTTACTTCGGTTTTGAATAACATTTTTGTGGACAAAGAGCTTTAGGGTTAGGGGATTTCTTTTCCTCTTAAGCACTTTAAAGATGGTGTTCTATCTTTCTATTTGCATTTCTTTTCATGATGATATGTGTTCTATTTATTATCTTTGATCCTTCACACCTTTTTTCCCCTACTATCTGCCTTTAAGCTTTCCTGTTTGTCGCTGGTTTTGATAAATTTGATTATTTTGAGCTGTATGTAATTTTCTGTGTGTTCTTGTGTTTGGGTTTTGTTCATTATTTTAGATCTGTGGGTTTGATGTTTTCATTAAATCTGGAGATTGTTCTGCCAGCAACTTCAAACATAGATAGATAGATTAGATAGATAGATAGATAGATAGATAGACAGACAGACAGACAGACAGACAGACAGACAGACAGACAATTTGTCTCATTTCTTTTTTTTTAGGTTATTCTGATTACATGTATATGAGACCACTAGAAGTTGTCCCATGACTCACTGATATTTTGTTCTTTTTTTCTCTCTGTTTCATTTAGATAATTTCAATTATTATGTCTTCAAATTTACTAGTATTTCTTTCTGCAAGGTCTAATATGTCATTAATCATGTACAGTGCATTTTCATCTCAGTTATTATAGCTTTCATTTGTAAGAATTTGATTTAATTTTTTAAAATATCTCCTGTCTCCACTTAACTCTTTGAATATATAAAATACAATTATAATAATTATTTGTATTGTCCTTATAATTCTAACAGTGGTGTCAGTTCTGCAATGGTTAGATTGATTGATTTTTCTCCTCACTGTGGATTTTATTTTTCTGCTTCTTTTCATGCCTGGAAAATTTTAATGTAATCCCAGACATTGTAAATTTTACCTTCTGGGTGCTGGATATGTTTGCATTTCTAGAAATATTTTTGAGCTTTTCTCTTGGAAGCAGTTAAGTTACTTGGAAATAGCATGATATGGTCTAGCTTTTAACATTTGTTAGGCAGTAGCTGAGTAATATTCAGCCTATTAGTAATTATTCTCTGCTATTAAGTTGAGGCCTTCTGAGTGCTCTGCTGAAGGCACTATGAATATAAGGTTTAGCACCTGGCTGACGAGAATAGGCTTCATCCCCTGCCCTGGGTCAGCACTGCATTCTCCTCCTGCAAGGATTTTCAGGTGGTTTTTCAGCTGGCCTCAGGCAGTCTCCTCATAGACTTGTGCTGGTCAATATTATGTTGGATACTGTTGGGGGACCCTCTGTGCACCCCCAGGATTATCTCTCTGCAGCTCCCTTCTCTGCAGTGCTCTGTCCTCAAACCTCTAGCTATATTGGTCTCCCTGGACACTAAGCTCTGTCTCCTCAACTCACTGAGTTCACTGGCTCTCCCTGGGTTTCCCCTCCTGGCAACACATTCCAGAAACTCAAGGCAATAACCCAGGACAAGCATTTTGTTTTCTATCTCTCAGGGATCACTCTCCATTATCTTGTGTCTGGTATCTTGAAACAATTATTTTGTATAATTTGTCCGTTTGCATTTTTGCTTGTTTGGTTGTTCTGGTGAGAAGCCAAGTTTGGTAGCTGTTCCTGCACCCTGGTGGGACACAGAAGTCCTATTTTCCTTAGTTCCTCTGTTCCAGTTCTTCCATCCCAAAGTCTCTGGTCGATGTGAATAAAGTCCACTCTGTGCCTCTCCCCTCCACTTATTTGCCTTCTTCCTCTCTTCCCCTCATGAAAGGCAGATGGCCAGTTTGCTGTGGCCCTCAGAGAAGATGGACACTGGGGACCAGGCTGTGGGCACAGGGCACTCCGTTGCTGTGTCAAGGTTGAGAATTGAGCTAGGTGGAATGAGAAACTTGGGAGAATAAAGTAATACCAGTTATTTGGTGGCCGAATTCAAGATATTTGTTTTAAAATGTGTTGATCTGTGTATGACAATGACTACAACTATGAGAACATACTACATGATACTAGAGAAATTTTAACTATTAAGGCTAATGATAGATGGCGCGGAAGTAAAAAGTGAGGAGGAAACAGATAAACATCTAATTTAGTCATGAAACAATATTACTAGTTAGTACTAATCTCGTCTATACAACTTAAATACCATTTATACTTACCATACAGCAGAGCATTTATGAGAATTAAAATCAAAGTGTTTGTATGTGTACTAAATTAACAAAAATATGTATTATTAGATTAATAAATTATGAATATTGGGTACATATATAACATTTGTTGTTATAAAATAGTATGTATTTGTTAATTTAGTTATTTATGCTTTTTATTAGCAAATTTAAAAGCACTGGGATTTACAAATTATGTTCGAGCCTCAGCTAGGCACCACCCAATCTTCCTAAAATTTCACCTGCTCCTTTGTTATTGGGTAACTCATCCTGGGGGAATTTGAACATCGATGTGGGACTCTAAGATATTGGTGTTCAAAGGTAAATGCCCATATTTCAGGGGATTCAAAGGTATCAAGGTATAAGAAAAATATAAATCTATTTGTATTAAGGTTAATAAATGTGTTGTTTCCAAGTATAAAGCTTATATATGCATATAGACACTGCCATTTTCCCAGCGTCAGTCATGTGTCTAGATGGGGACTTGCAGACCATGGACAGTCCGAGATGCAGAGGCTTGACATTGGAACCCTGACTCTTCCACTGGCGTTTGGCATTCTGCTCTGTATTGCAGTTTATGAGGGCCTCAGTGAATAGATTTATGAGTTATATTATAATATTTTATAATACTTTGTAATGAAATGGGACTACCGTGAAAATCATTTGTACCACAAAGAGTTCTGCTTATTATAATAATGTTCTAGAAGCGTTGTCAGTCTTTTTTTTTTTTTTTTTGAGATGGAGTCTTGCTCTGTCCCCAGGCTGGAGTGCAGTGGTGTGATTTTGGCTTACTGCAACCTCTGCCTTCTGGGTTCAAGCGATTCTCCTGCTTCAGCCTCCTGAGTAGCTGGGACTAGAGGCACCTGCCACCACGCCCAGCTAATTTTTGTATTTTTAGTAGAGACGGGGTTTCACCATGTTGGCTAGGCTGGTCTCGAACTCCTGACCTCATGATCCACCCACCTTGGCCTCCCAAAGTGCAGGGATTACAGGCGTGAGCCACCACACATGGCCAGAGTTGTCAGTCTTAAAGATAAGTTATTTGTTTCTTGTAATAAAGACACGTGCTTCAAATTTGCTATTAGTGGATGACAGTGGCTAAAGGAGTATCGTACTAACAGATTCTTTTTTTAAAAAGATACATTTAATCATGCTTCAAAGCAAAATTAATGTTAAAACATTTAGTGAGAAAGAATTACTTTTAAAAGAACTTTGTCCTATGGAAAGAACATTTTGAAAATGGATGTTTAAGAATGTGGTCATCGTATGTGATTTTAAAAATTTTGGCTATAAGTGATGTTTAAACTCTTAAAAACTTTCAGATTTAAAAGCTTTCAAATTTCGAATCAAACATGCATAAGCAATTATCCTTGCTTGCAGATGATATGATTTTATATTTGGAAAAATCTAAAGATTTCACCAAAAAACTATTAGAACTGATAAATTCAGTAAAGTTGCAGGATACAAAATCAAAATACAAATCAGTAGCATTTCCATATGCCAACACTGAACAATGTGAAAAAGAAATCAAAAGAGCAATCCTATTTATAATGGCCACATATAAAATTAAATACATAGGAATTAACTTAACCAAAAAAGTAAAATATCTTTACAACAAAAACTATAAAACATTGATTTTAAAAAAAATTGAAGAAACAAAAAAATGGAAAGGTATTCCACGTTCATGGATTGGGAGAATCAATATTGTTAAAATGTCCATATTACCCAAATAAATCTACAGATTTAATGCAATTCCTATCAAAATACCAATGGCATTTTTCACATAAATAGAAAAAAAATCCTAAAATTAATACATAACCACAAAAGACCTAGAATAGCCTAAACTATGTGAAGCAAGAACAAAACTGGAGGAATCACATTACCTGACTTCAAATTATACTACAGAACTATACAGAATCAAAACAGTATGGAACTGGCATAAAAACAGACACATGGATGGATGGAACAGAATAAAGAATCCAGAAGCAAATCCTTACACCTACAGCGAACTCATTTTTGACAAAGGAGCCAAGGAGAGACACTGGGAAAAGATAGTCTCTTCAATAAATGGTGCTGGGAAAACTGGACATCCATATGCAGAAGAATCAAACTTGACCCTTATCTCTTGCCTTACACAAAAATCAAATTAAAGTGAATTAAAAACTTGAATTTAACATCTCAAACTATGAAATAACTACAAGAAAGCATTGGGAAAATGCTCTAGGATATTGGTCTGGGCAAAGTTTCTTGAGTAATACCCCATAAGCACAGACAGCCAAAGCAAAAATAGACAAATGGGATCATATCAAGTTAAAAAAGCCTCTGCGCAGCAAAGGAAACGATCAATTTATCTGACTAGGGATTAATAATCAGAATATAGAAGATCAAACAAATCTATAGAAAATAATCTAAAATGCCAATTTAAAAATGGGCAAAAGATCTGAATGGACGTCTCTCGAAAGAAGAAGACATACAAATGGCAAGCAGGGTTATGAAAATGTGTTCAACATCACTGAACATCAGAGAAATGCAAATCAAACCTACGGGGAGATCTCATCTTACCCCACTTAAAATGGCTTATATCCAAAAGGAAGGCAATAACAAATGCTGGAGAGAATGTGGAGAAAAAGAAGACGATTGGGGGAGTGTAAATTAGTATAACCACTATGGAGAACAGGTTGGAGATTCCTCAGAAAACTACTAAACATAGAACTAGCATATGAGCCAGCAATCTCACAGCTGAGTATATACCCAAAAGACAGGAAATGAGCATATCAAAGAGATATCTGCTCTCCCATGTTCACTGAAGGACTATTCACAAGAACCAACATTTGGAAGCAACCTAAGTGTCCATCAACAGATGAGTGGATTAAAAAATGTGGCATACATATGCATACATATATATTTTTAATTAAAAATTTAAAAGTTAATATACATATGCACACAATGGAATACTATTCTGCCATAAAAAAGAATGAGATTCTGTCTTTTACGAGAACATGATTAGAACTGGGGGTTATTATGTTAAGTTAAATAAGCTAGGCACGAAAAGACAGACTTCACACGTTCTCACTTATTTGTGGAAGCTAAAAGTCAAAACAATTGAACTCACGGAGACAGAGAGCAGAAGGATGGTTACCAGAGGCTGGGAAGGGTGGTGGGGCAGGGGGTAGGGAGGTTGGATGGTTAATGGTTACAAAAATAGAAAGAATGAATAAGACTTAGTATTTGATAGCACAACAAGGGGACAATGGTCAATAATAATTTAACTGCACACTGAAAAATAACTAAAAGAGTATAATTGGATTTTTTTGTAACACAAAGGATAAATGCTTGAGGCAATGGAGACCCCATGTACAATGCTGTGATTATTATGCATTGCATTTCTGTATAAAAATATCTCATGTAATCCATAAATATGTACACCTACTTTGTGCCCACAAAAATTAAAAACACAAAATGTTTTAAAAAGCATAAGCAATTTTAAAAACTGGCAGAATTAATCATTTCAGTGGCTTTGAATCTATTTGGGGTGTGTGTGTGCGTGTGTGTGTGTGTGTGTGTGTGTAAATGCCTCCCTATTTAATTTCAAAAGCACCCTATGACATTCGAAAATGTTGGAAAGTGATTAGCTAAATTTTGATAAAAATTTGGGATAGCCCATAGATAGTAAAGAAAAATAAGTATCATGATCTAGTTATAGTAACCAATGTGTAGGTTTATTGTTTTTCTATTTTAGGTAAATGTGCTTTCATGAGATATCATTTCCACTATGACAGAGCCTAAAAGCAAGTATCAAGATAAATTAAACTTAAAATAGAGATTAAAATTGCTCTATCATAAAATGTCAGGCAAAAATATAAAAACTAATGTCATATTTAAAGATATATCTCTCACTTTTAAAACATTCTTCATACCTTTCAGAAGAAAAAAGGTTATTTATAAATTAGAGTTTTTTTAAGTTTTTAATTGTTATTGTTGTGTATGATTCAGTTATTACAGTATGTCAGTATATGAGAATACAAGCCTACATACATATATACAAAGGAGGCTCCGTCCCTTTTTTTACTGAAGGAATGCCCAATCTGTACCTGCTTGGATGGCACTACACCTGCTTGCACGTGAGGGTGGGACTCTGACAATTTGGATGTCCTGCCGAACTCCTGGCTGTGACAGGTGCTCTGCCTGTGTTATGTCATGTAGTGGTCGCAACAGGTCTACAAACCAGACACTTTTACCACCACATTTCATGGAGAACTTTTTAAAAAGTGACTTTTAAAACAGGGTATCACAAGCCTGAGCCCACATTCACTGGGAGTGGAGAACTCGAATTCAATCAAACCCAGTGTCCTTTTGCAGCAGGGCTCGTGCTCTGTGACCCTAGTTCTTCCCCAGTGAATGAATGGTGGGCTTCCCCTGAGACAGCTGGAGAGAGACTTGCTTGGATTGTTGACATTTCCATATCTACACCCTCAGGTTAGAGCACCTAAGTCACTGTAGTGTACATGGACAATGAAACTGGTTAAATCCTAATGAACAGGAGGGTTTGCCACTGAGTGGGGCATGGAGTGGATTGAACCCAACCTTCCAGAGTGGACAATAGGAAATAGACAGAGCCTTGCCCCATTCTCTCTTCCAGAAGATACAGTGTTTGATGAATTTAACTTGTTTGGTGATGATGCACTTAAAACAGATGTCAGGACATTGTGCAGGTATATTGTACTATGCAAGCTCAACACAGGGTGAGGCTGGCCTGGGTTCAGGCTGCCAGTTCCTCAAGATGTTTCCGGACGCTTCTGTCGTTTACAAAGGACAATGATGGGGAAAGGAAACATAAAGGCAGCTTCTAATCAGTGCGTTGGGTTTCAAGCAGGGAAGTGCCCATTATATGTGTGTTTTTGTATGTGTAGTGTAGATATATAATATAGAATACAATCAATTTTTGTTATTCATAGTAATCATGCTTTCCAAAGTGGCTCTGCACACTTAACAAGTTAGAATGAACAAATCCTAAACCTTTGTACCCGGGGGAAAGAGAAGGTTGGGTTCCTGTGAGCCTCTGGCCACAATATTTTCAGCAACTTATCAATACATTACCTTGTTTTATTTGTGTTTCTGTTTAAAGACACCTTATGTAAACCACATTGTTGATTCATTAACCCTGAACTCACCACCAGCAGCACCATAACTCATTCCTGAAGGAAGCTTCTCTAGCAGGAATGCTTTCTCCATAGGGAATGGGGTCTTCCCACTGGACTCCTACAATGCAGCCTTCTTGCACATAGGGGCACTAGATAACCCTTCAGTACTATGCTTGGGGGCTATTTTAAACAGAAAAAAAATGACATAAATGAAAAATGTGGCTCTAACTAGGCTATGGAAAAGACGCTGGTCTACAGTAGGAAAGTAAGTGGGCAAATGGGCAACTACAGAATCTGCTAACAGGAGGGTGAACTGTGGATTCGCTCTGGGGGCTTTATGGAGGATGACTTTCACAGTGGCAACGTAGCATCTAACCTAACTGGATTTTGTCTGTATTAAAGGACAAACTAAGAAATGCTCCTCTTTTCTCTTATGCGTTTCCATGTTTTAATTTGATTTTTGAGATCCTGAGTTATTCCAGAGATTGCATGAGGTAATGAGGAAAGAAAGATCTGTAAAGCACAGTTTTACCCCCGCCCCAGTTGCTTAATGACCAGCTGGGGAGACAGACATAACCAAATGCAGTACAATATTTAAGTGTGGACAAAGTAATACCCAAGTTTTCTTTCTAATATCATGGATATTTTATCAAAAGGACTTCCAAGTGGGCTGGTTCTTAAAGGATAACTAAGGCTTCATTAGGTAAACAGCAATAAAATAAAAAGGTGAATGGTGCAAATAGATGTTCAAAGACATGAAAGTATGGTACAGCTTGGCCGGGCATGGTGCCTCATGCCTATAATCCCAGCACTTTGGGAGGCAGAGGCAGTTGGATCATCTGAGGTCAGGAGTTGGAGACCAGCCTGGCCAACAAGGTGAAACCCCATCTCTACTAAAAAAAAAATTAGCTGGGCGTGGTGGTGTGCACCTGTCCTCCCAGTTGCTCAGGAGGTTGAGGCAGGAGAATCGCTTGAACCTGGGAGGTAGAGGCTGCAGTGGTCCAACATCATGCCACTGCACTCCAGCCGGAGTGACAGAGTGAGACCATTTCAAAAAAAAAAGAAAAGAAAAGAAATTATGGAACAGCTTAGTGCATTGGAAAATTGTGAGGACTTTGATATTGCCATAATATAAAACATTATGTGAGAACAAAGGAGCCGATACTGGAAAGATTGGTGAGAACCACATTGAAAGGGCTGTGGTTGACCATGTAAAGATTCTGGACTTTAATCCATATGTGAAGAGAAGGGGGATGGAAACATCACTAGAAATGTACTCTAGGTGGATATCAACCCTGGTAGCATTGAGGAGAGCAGTTACCTGGATGGAAGCATTTGCAAGTTCTAGACACCAGAAAAATGGCTCTTGTCATTGTTCAAGGGAGATTGGCAGCAGTGGAGCGAGGGAGAGACAATTTAGAAATTAATAAAGCCTAAAGAAAAGGGCATGGGAATCTAGGAATGAGTATGATTGAGTCTGGATGTTCCCCTGACTACATTATATGCATTATTACATTTATAATTCAGTCTTCCTTTTTTGGTTTTTTCAAATCAAAAACATAAATGGTTGAATTTAGGGAATATTACTTACATCCTACTAGAATCAAAAGGACCGGGGGCATTTTAAGAATTGTTTAAGGTTCACATAGTAAAAAATGAATAAAGGACCATTTAAAAACAAGAAAAACTATTATATAATTACTGTTTTCTATACTGCATTTATAGTAATGTTTATTTTTCTTCATTAGCTCCTAATGAAAGTCTGTATTTCTTGCTGCTCAAGTAATGATTAAGTGTTGTTAGAAAAGTTTTAGTGTTTTGAAAAACCCAGAAGTTAATATATCATTGTTAGTAAACTACAGATTAGGGACTTTAGCTGAACATACCACTCGAAAGGTTAAACTTTAAAACACTTACGATTTTTTTTTTTTTTTTTTTTTTGAGACGGAGTCTCACTCTGTTGCCCAGGCTGGAGTGCAGTGGTACGATCTCAAATCCCTGCAACCTCCACCTCCTGGGTTCAAATGATTCTCCTGCCTCAGCCTCCTGAGTAGCTGGGATTACAGGCACCTGCCACCACGCCCAGCTGATTTTTGTATTTTTAGTAGAGACAAGGTTTCACTGTGTTGGCCAGGCTGGTCTCGAACTCCTGACCTCGTGATCCTCCTGCCTTGGCCTCCCAAAGTGCTGGGATTACAAGCGTGAGCCACCGCACCCAGCCAACACTTAATGATTTTTAAAGAACCTAACCATTAATGACAAAAATAGAAGGTTATTGAACAATTGATTAGATCATTTTCAAATTGGAACAACTGGCTGGACCATGAGGAGTGCAGATTTAAGCTAAGTCCATTCTGGAGCAGTTGTGTAAGCCAGATCACCAGGTCTTGAAAAACAGTCTCCAGTAATTGATTTTGGACACCACTGTCAAAATGCAGCTGATATAACTGCTTAGTTCACATCCCGGTTCTGAACAGACACACTTTTTTGTCTGTTTCAATGTTAGGTCTTTTCAGAATTAGGATTTATTTTTTTCAGATCAGTAGTTGGTATGGCAATGTATCGGGCCTGGTGTAGAATGCAACTTTAGTTCTCCCACAGTGAGTTAGGGCATTTGTGCATCATACACAATTCATCATATCTTACTGAGTAAAGATTAATGGGCTTTGTTAACTTCTCCAAAAGCTTATTTACTTGAAGTGGATCATATACTCGCAGGAATCTAATCTGCGTGTCTCAGAAAGGAGGCTAAGCACCATGGTACTCCCGGGCGCCTTTGCGTACCATGCTGGGTGATTTTTCCTTATGGCTCCAGCATGAGAGCGCTTCAGCAACGCGCTGGAGCCTGAACAGCCATGCCCGCAACTCCCTGGGCTTTCTCAGTCATTGCTGGCATTCGAGAAACTCCCTTTTCAGAAGAGTAGAAAGATGTGGCCTTGGAAGGCTCAGACTTTCCTCCTCAACTCTCTCTCTCTCTCTCTCTCTCTCTCTATGGGTGTGGTAGGCGGAGTGCTGTCACCCATGGCCTGTCCTGGAACCGGTGAATATGTCACCTTACAGGACACAGGGATTTTGCAGAGGGGATTAAGTTCAGGAGAGTAAGATAGAAAGGTTATTCTGGATCAGGGACAGGCCCAAGGGCATCACAGGGGTAGTGTAGAAGGAGACGTGGTCATGGAGACAGATGTTCAGGTGATGTGTGGAGGGGGTCGGGAGCCACAGAATGCCGGTGGCCTCCAGGAGCAGAAAAAGGCGTGGACACGGAGGTTCCCTGGAGCCTTCACAAGGAAGGCAGTTCTGCTGACACCTTGATTTCTTTATTTTTGCCCTCCAACCTAGTAACTGTGTGCTATTTTCGATCATTAAGCTAATTTGTTGTAGGAATAATGTTGCATTAGTTTCCTAGTGCAATGGCAAATCATGGCCTCTTGAGCAGCCCCCACCAAGTACCTAAATTTATTTGTCATGAAACCTGCAAATCATGGACTGTTCGAGAAGCCTACACCAAAAATTCACTTGTCATGAAACCTGCCTCAGCTTCCTATAGCGCCACGGTGATGTGTTTATAGACATGCATTTTGTAAACTGTAAGGCCCAGCATGTGTATGAGGGCACAGCCTAACGAGGCCTACCTGGAGGAAGGAATGGCACCTTGGTTAAATCCGAGTGCTGTGCGTTGAAATCCTGGATGAATGTTGGAGCACTCTGAGCTGCATTTGATTTTCAGAAGTTCCTCCCCAGTGGTCTCGGTGCTGCCTGCCTCTGTGAGGGGTACTGTGTGTAGTGGGAAGCAGGTTTGTGCATCTGCGTGAGGACTGGGCAGGCAGGTGACACTTCTGTTGAACAGTCCCTGGGAGGAAAGAGGAAGAAGTGCTTCAGAGAGAAGAAGGTAGCTGGGCCAGAGAATACAGCTCCATCAGTAAGACCCAAGGTGAGGAGGAGCCAACTCTAAAGACAGAGGAGACTAACTGCAGAACAGACAGCCTCGTAAAGTCGGTAGCTTCTCACGCTAACACTGTGTCCCTCACTCAAGTCCCGTGAGCCATCAAATGTGAGGACGGGGTTCTGCTCCGCAGCTGTCCTGGTCCTGAGACCCTCACCCTTCTCTCCTGTGGCTCCTCCCTCTCCCATTGACTCGGGGGAGGGAGAGTGTGATGGGGGATCATGCCATGCCCGGGAGATAGTCATGGATATCTGCACTTCATGCAGTCTACACCATGCCTTATTGCAGGGAAGGCCATCAAATGTGTAGCCAGGAAGAAGGCAGCGCCCGAGTGTGCAGTGTGCCCCCCACAATTTTTTTGTAAGCATAATTTTTCTGACAACTTTTGTTAACTTTAGAAATTGGCATTTCAAAAGATCTCATATCAAAAAGAATACTTGTTTTTCAAAGCAAAGGATGAACTTTTTATGAAGAAGCAGACCCACACTTCATTTTGTTATTAAGGACAATGTTTGTAAAGATCTCATTGTGGTGATCTTCTCCCACTTCTGAACCTTTCCAAAGCCCACTCATTTTTTTAAAATAATCTAACTAAAAAGCCTCCGATTCTTTGAAGACTAAACTTAGTCCTGTCTCTGTAATTGATCTTTCACTCCTTCGGTCTATGGTATTTTTATTAGTTAATTTTTATTTATAATTGACACGTGGTAATTGTACATGTTTATGGAATATGGTGTGATGTTTCAATGCATATATACATAGTATCATGAAATTGGTCTTTCACTCTTTTGGTCTATGGTATTTTTATCAGTTAATTTTAATTTTAATTTTAATTTTAATTTATTTTTTTTGAGACAGAATCTTGCTCTGTCACCCAGGCTGGAGTGCAGTGCTCGCTGCAACTTCTGCCTCCCGGATTCAAGCGATTCTCCTGCCTCAGCCTCCTGAGTAGCTGGGATTACAGGCACACACCACCACGCCTGGCTATTGTATTTTTTAGTAGAGATGGGGTTTCACCATGTTGGTCAGGCTTATCTCAAACTCCTGACCTTGTGATCCACTCACCTAGATCTCCCAAAGTGTTGGGATTACAGGCGTGAGCCACCGCGCCCGGCCTAATTTTCATTTCTAATTGACACGTGGTAATTGTACATGTTTATGGAATACAGTGTGATGTTTCAATGCATATGTACATAGTATCATGATGAAATTGGGGAAGTTACCATGTCCATCACTTTAAACTTTGACCATTTATCTTTGTGGTGATGATATTCTAAATCTTCTCTTCTGGCTATCTTGAAATACGCAATACCTTGTTATTTGCTCTGGTTATCCTACTGTGTAAAAAGAACACCAGAGCTTGGTCCTCTTGCCTAACTGTAACTTGGTACTGGTTGGCCAACCACTCCTGGGACCCATACCCTTGCCCCTTCCTAGGTTCTGGTAACCACCGTTCTATTCTTTGCTCTCTATGCAATCAACTGTTTTAGCCTCTATGTATGAATGAAATCATGCAGTGTTTGTCTTTCTGTGTCTGGCTTATTTCACTTAACATTATCACCTCCAGGTTCATCCATGTTGCCACAAATAACAGAATTTCCTTTTTTTTTATTGCTGGGTAGTGTTCCATTGTGTATGTGCATGTGTATGTATTATATATATAATATATAATACATACACATATTCATTGTGTGTGTGCATGTATATATATGTGTGTATATGTTATTTATACCTATACATATTCATTGTATGCATGTGCGTGTGCATGTGTATATATGTGTGTGTTATATACATCTGTACACATTCATTGTGTGTGTGCATGTGTGTATATATGTGTGTATATGTTATATACATCTGTACACATTCATTGTGTGTGTGCATGTATGTATATATGTGTATATGTTATATACATCTCTACACATTCGTTGTGTGTGTGTGCATTGTGTATATAGGTGTGTATATGTTATATACATCTCTACATATTAATTGTGTGTGTGTGTGCATGTGTGTATATATGTGTGTATATGTCATATACATCTCTACACATTCGTGTGTGTGTGTGCATGTGTGTATATATGTGTGTATATGTCATATGCATCTCTACGCATTCATGTGCATGTGTGTATATGTTATATACATCTGTATACATTCGTTGTGTGTGTGTGTGTGTGCATGTGTGTATATATGTGTGGATATGTTATAAACATCTCTACACATTCATTGTATGAATGTGTGTGTGCATGTGTGTATATGCATATATGTTATATACATCTGTACACATTCATTGTGTGTGTGTGCATGTGTGTGTGTATATGTGTGTAATAAACGTCTCTACACATTCGTCATATGCGTGTTTGTGTGCATGTGTGTATATATGTATATATGTTACATATCTCTCTGCACATTCGTTGTGTGCATGTGTGTATATGTTATATACATCTCTACACATTCATTGTATGCACGTGTGTGTGCATGTGTGTATATATACATGCAGACAGATAGATATACCACGTTTTTATGTGCTCGTCTGTAGTTGGGCACAATCAATAGTATTTTATTCTGTCCCTTGGGTAAGGCCTTTTCCTTTTCTGTCTTGTCTTGGAGATACTTCTGCATATATACATAAATTTTAAAATTATAAATCAAGGAAACCCACCTTATTTATTATTTATCTCATAGTAGATGTTCCTTAAATATTGAATAAATAATGACTGAAAGGACTGTGGTAAATCACTTTCTTTTCTGACCTGTTTCCTCTAAAACAAACAATTCAGACTAGATACCTATTTCTCAGCCATATTTGTTCATCAGAAATTACCAGAAACAGTTGTAATAATACAGTTGCCTGTTCCCTAACCAACATTCAAAAATTCATAATAGCAAATGATGGGCCTACACATCAATATTTTTAAAAATGTATAGTAATTTTCCTTAACATTTGCACTGTAATATACTTCTTTTTTTTTTATGTTCAATCTTATTGTGTCCTTACATTTCAGATCTGACTCTTGAAAGCAGCATTTAGCTGGGTTTGATTTTTAATCTGGTGTGATAATCTTTGACTATTAGTGGTCTTGTGTACTACTTTTACATCTCAATATAATTATTAATGGGTTGCATTCTCCAGTTTACTACTTTCTAATTTTCCTCCTTTTTCATGACTTTCTTCTTAATCTTATTTGCATTTAGTATTTTATATTATTCCTTTATTCTGTCTATAACTTTGATAGTGATAGATTTTTTACTAGGTTTTATTGACTTACTAAAATTTAATATCAAGGGTAGTTTTACAATTTTACAAAAACACAATGAAATTACCAATGCTTTAACTCCAACTACATCCCCCTATTTGTGTCTTACTGTAGGTGAGGTTTTATAAATATTAAATATGTGTTATATGTTATATAAACCATATATTATAATGTGATATATGAATATATATTGAATGTAATTTTTATTATAAATACACTAAATTACAAGATATTATTGTTATTTTATACAATGATTATTTCATTTTACCCACATATTTACAGCATTTGTTGTTCATTTCTACATGTATCTCTGGAATACAAGCAGATAATTTTACTTCTGACCAAATAATTTTTTAGCATTGCACTTAATGCAGATCTGCTGATTACAAATGCTTCTATTTTTAATGTAGCTAAAATCCTTTATCTTCATTTTTAAGGATTTTTTTTTTTTTACCTACATAGGCAATCACTTTCTTTAAGCATTTTTAGTATAGAATCCCATTGTCATCTGAAATACCGTCATTTTTTGCTAAGAAATGAGCTGTCAGTAATGGCTGGCATTTTAAAATATTTTTTTCCTGATATTTGATTTCCAGAAGTTTTACTATGATATGCCCAGATGTGATTTGCTTTGTATTTATCCCCCTTGAAATTTCTATTGCTTATTGAACTTGTAGGCTAATACCTTTCATCATGTTTGAAAAATTCTTACATTTTATCTTTTTAAATATTGCTTTTGCTTCTCTTTCCTCTCTTTAAGTGACTCCTGTTTTACATGTGATAGGGTTTTACACTGTGTCTTATATATATCTTATATTCTTTTATGTATTTTCTACCATTTTATCTCTATATATATTGATATTTTCTCCTAGCCCATTTTCCAGTTCACTAATTCTCTCTTTGGCCTGTCATATTCTGATGTTAATCTCATCAACTGAGATCCTAACTTCAATTATTATGGTTTTTAATTCTAAAATTTTCACTTGGTTTTTAAGATAAGTTTTATTTATCTCTTGAAATTTAACTTCTTTTTAAACGTGTTAGCATTTTCATCATAATGAATTTAAATTTCTATGAGTCTCAATGTATTTGTTTCTATTGGTTGTTATTTTCTCCTGAGGTTTGGTCTAATCTATCATGTCATACTCCTTGTTTCATTTTGCTTGAATTTCAGACATTGTGGATGAAAGATTGTAGCCTTACTCTCAGCCTCTGTATTATATTATCTTCTTGCAGAAAAGATCTGCTGCTTCTAGGCATCTAAATCACAGAAAAACACCTCAACCCAATGATGAATTGATTATTCAAAGCCATGGTTTATTACCTGTGAGAGCTGAGCTATTTTCAGTCTATCCTTCTTCCTAGCATGTAATCCTATGGGATCCCAACTGGAAGCCTGTGGTGTTTACCAAGGAGCTTCCCTCTCAGGGGGCCATGAATCTTAAGCTTATTCCCTGCATGATGCAATTTTCACAAACCTTCTGTTCAGATACTCAGATCATCATGAGACTCTTTGGTATCAATAAATGCTGTAAGCAGGAAAGATGTGCTAAACCTACGTCTTACCCTCTGGATTTCTCTCTGCATGCAATGTTGACTGCACACATCATGACTGATTCCCAATGCCTTCAAATGGGTTGTGTAGAGTCTTAACATTTCTAATTATTATCAGCAGGGGGATTATTCTGAAACGAGATTGTTTGTCTTTGCAAAAGCAGAGCCACTTCCTTCTCTAATCCACAAGTGACTACATCAGGTAGTTAAGTTTGAAGATCATTCACTGGAGTAGATGTTGTCCAAGACTCTTTCTAGCATTTATCCTTAGCATTCCATATTAGTAAAGTGACAATAATAACTTCATTTGACAGTATATATTTATCCAATTTTTAAGCCATCAACTTGGTTCTTGGCTTAAAGTTGGTCTTTAGAGTTGTTCTTAAAGTTGTTCTTGAAGGTTCTTGGCTTTAGAGTTGTTGGTGCAGGGTTAATGAAAGGATCTGATGAGGGGGGAAGGTCTCACAGCCATCTAGGAAACTTCTTGAGCAGCCAGACAAGTGTCAGTTTCCTGGAGTGACAGACACTCTACTGCTTCTGAAAGAAGGAGCAGGACAAGTCTCCCCACTGGCCTCTCAAAGTGGCCAAATACACACAGCCCAAAGCTTCCAAATGGGAGCAAGGTGGTCCCAGCAGAAGAATGTCGCACCTTTCTCCCCATCCTGTATGTAACACTTATAAAGGAATATAGCTATACATTTTATATCTCAACATTATACAAAAGCTCTTGGTATTAACAAGTTTCTGTCGTGTTCTGAAGGGAGATAAAACATGAATAACTACAGGCCAGGTGCAGTGGCTCACTCCTATAATCCCAGCACTTTGGGAGGCTTCTTGAGCCCAGGAGTTCAAGACCAGCCTGGGCAACATAGCAAGACCTTGTCTTTACAAATAACTTAAAACTTGGCCAGAAAAAGTGGCTTGTGCCTGTGGTCCCAGCTACTTAGGCTAAGGTGGGAAGATCACTTGAGCCCCAGTAGTCAAGGCTGCAGCGAGCCATGACCACACCACTGCACTTCAGCCTGGGGGACAGAGTGAGACCCCATCTCAAAAAATAAATAAATAAATAAATAAATACATATATATATATGTATAAATAACCATAAAATAACCATCAGGTGAATAATCTTACAGATCATTGAGGAAACATTAATAAATAAAATATCAAAAAAATTTAAATCACTATAATTTAGAGAACAAAAACATAATTTTTATTAAAAATAATTTTATATATAGATGTTGTTCAAGTATTTTATTTTAAATCTTAACTATAAAATGAAGCCTTGGACTGTTTCATGTTCAAGAAATTTCTCTAGCTCTAAAATAATACAGAAGGAGCTGATTCACCCCTAGATGTCTAAAACGTCCCTCATAAAACCCAGGGTTCACTGTTTCCTGATCCACATAGTAATCTACTCAGTCCTGCTCAGCTATCCAAATCTGATCAAAATCACAGAACTATGTAATGAGGCAGCAGACAACTGCTCAGTTATTTTCAATTCTCACTCTTTTGTCTTTTCTTAGAATTTGCCAGATATAAGTGGCATACCAAAGATGAGATTATAGATTGTATGGGTGAAGTTCCAGACCCAAAATGGATCAATAACATATTCCACAGCTTTACAGACGGGACTGTGGAGAACAAACCCTACACATTTGCCTCATTTACTGAAGCCAAAAAGCCCAAATCCTGGGGAGACAACTGACCGTGTGCAGCCGCAGGAGAACATTCTGACTCCAGGGCATGTGACTTTGCAGTGTTTTCAAGCACTTAAGCATTTCTGTGATTCTTAACTAGCAAATCTTTTTGACAAAAGTGTTGTTTTCATTTTCTTTTTTTTTTTTTTTTTTTTTTTTTTGAGACGGAGTCTCGCTCTGTCCCCTAGGCTGGAGTGCAGTGGCACGATCTCGGCTCACTGCAACCTCCGCCTCCCGGGTTCACGCCATTCTCCTGCCTCAGCCTCTCCGAGTAGCTGAGACTACAGGTGCCTGACACCACGCCTGGCTAATTTTTTGTATTTTTAGTAGAGACGGGGTTTCACCATGGTCTCGATCTCCTGACCTCGTGATCCGCCCGCCTCGGCCTCCCAAAGTGCTGGGATTACAAGCGTGAGCCACTGCGCCCGGCCTGTTTTCATTTTCAAAGTCCAGAAAGACAACATGATTTTCTAATCCAGACACTGACTTAATATCTGAAGAGTCTCCGGGCATCGTGTCTCACGCCTGTAATCCAGGCACTTTGGGAGGCCAAGGTGGGTGGATCACCTGAGGTCAGGAGATCGAGACCAGCCTGGCCAACATGGTGAAACCCCATCTCTACTAAAAATACAAAAAAATAGCCGGGCGTGGTGCTGGGTGCCTATAATCCCAGCTACTCGGGAGGCTGAGGCAGGAGAATCACTTGAACCCAGGAGGCGGAGGTTGCAGTGAGCTGAAATTGCACCACTGCACTCCAGTCTGGGTGACAGAGTGAGACTCTGTCTTAAAAAACAAACAAACAAAAAAAAACCTGAAGAGCCAGGGAGTTTACATTCCTTAGTATGGAACTGGTAGTTCTGACTTTAAAAAGCAGAATCCCCAACTTGTTAGGGTTAACAGACAGGTCCTCAAGCCTTGACTTGTTGGCTAGATTCCCAAGCCAACTGCACCCTCCTCCCCTAAAGGAGGGGCCATTCTGTGGCGAATCCCAACCTCTGCTCCCATCACCGTCCCCCAATTGCAATCCTCCCAGCCGCAGAGGGTAGCTCCTCCTTCACAATGAGGGACTGTGGAGACGCTTGGATGAGGCTTTGTGCTCTGCTAGGATCAATTCAAATTTGGGTGAGACAGAAAGAAGAGATGAACAGCCAGACATCTGAGAAGAAAGAAAACAGAGCCAGCCACTGAATGACAATTAAGTATGTGACGATATCCACCAACTGCCAGGACCAACAGACGCTCTCCGTATTGTACGCACCAGGAGGTTTAAGATATTCTGCTGCATGTTTTCATAATGAGACTTCTTTTCAGAGAGGGAAGCTAGAAAGCAGCATCCTATATGAAAAAAAAAATGAAACTAAGATGAAACACTGAATAAAAGGATGAAGAAAAAAGAAGCAAAGCTGTAGCTGCGCATTTGAGTCATTATCCTAGAAACTCTACGTGTTACCTTGCTGTCCCTCGCAACTGCTCTGTAACATGTGGAGGGAGGAGTGGAATTCTGGATGGTGTTCCGCCAGACCACACTCTGAGTGCATCAGCATTGGACGTTTTATCTGAACTATATTTACAGTGTGTAAGATGATTCAGGCCAGCCTTCTGTTTCAGAAATTCACAATCTATGGGAAAGTTATGGCAAAGTACACACCAGAACTAGATTTAAAGACAAATCTTCCAGCTCCCAGGCCAGGATGTGTCCCAACACAGAGAGGTCTCTAGAAAGAGATCGATTTCTGCCAGGTTCCAATGGGACTAATTGGCTCTTACTTTCCTTTAGACAAGGATGCCGTCTGTAGTCTGTCATCTCATCTGTATGGATAACGTAGTGTCTGCTACAGAGCACAACTTTGAAAAATATTTAGGAAAAAATTAACAAACTATGCTGGAGGTTGTGCAGCAATGCTGAATTCATAAAACCTGGGATAATCTATGTCCTGAAGATTCTGCCTCCATGCCACCTTCTGCTTAAAAGGATGAGAAATGGTAAATGGGATTTAGGAAAAATTTGAGTTGGAAGAAAATTGATTCCCACGCAGCCTCTATACTTTGCATCTACATATTCGAAGGGTCTTGATTCTGCTGTGGTTTACTGACACGCAGCTGGCTTTAATACATGTTTACTGAAGCCCCGCCACCTGCAGGGGTCCTGACCCAACTGTCCACATGCACACCAGTCCCAGGCTCATGGCATTAGTGCACTTTCCCAGCATTTTCTTCCCCTGAGGACGTGAAAGGCTTCTGCTTCCTGTAGGATGCTGACGTCCCTGCTGTAGAGCAGTAAGGATGGGCGGCTTCGGGTTGGCACCCTGTGTGTTTACTCCGAGTCAGATTTTTAAAAATGCATCCCAGAGTGCTCTCACATGTTCTTCATCATGGATATGGTTCTGACATTTTCCCTGGGTCTCTAATCCTGATGAAAAGCAGATGGTATTTACTTGCAAAACTCCGATCTGACCTGCCAGTGTTATCCTCTCCTGCGACCTGGCTCTTTGCCATCGGCCCTAAGAGGGATCCTAGCAGGCACAGCCTTCTCAGACTCAGCCATTCCCATCCCTCCTCCATCCTGTGCTAGGAAGGGAGCCATTCCATCCATGCCTAGGGGTGGCTTCTGGAAGTTCCCACTGCCTGACACATAACCAGTGCACCCTGCCATCTTCAAGCAAGACCTCACTTAAAACACCCTGGACGGCCGGGCGTGGTGGCTCATGCCTGTAATCCCAGCACTTTGGGAGGTTGAGGCGGGAGGATCACCTGAGGTTGGGAGTTTGAGACCCGCCTGACTAACATGGAGAAACCCTGTCTCCACTAAAAAGACAAAATTAGTCGGGTATGGTGGTGCATGCCTGTAATCCCACCTACTTGGGAGGCTGAGGCAGAAGAATCACTTGAACCCGGGAGGTGGAGGTTGCGGTGAGCCAAGATCCAAGATCGTGCCACTGCACTCCAGCCTGGGCAACAAGAGTGAAACTCTGTCTCAAAAACACCATCCTGGACACATAAGAACCTGCCATACACTTGATCATGGCAGAAGAGTTAGAACGTTTATTACAGTCACCTATTCTGAATATGAACAGGTTATCTCTCCCATTCATTCATCCATTCACTTATTTATGAGATGTTTAAAAAGTGCCCCATGCACTAGGCACTGTGGTGATACTGAAGGAGTCCGGTACACAAGTACTTTCTACTGTGAGCTTTCTTCTTCTTCTTTTTTTTTTTGTCTAAAGGCTGGGTGAAAAAAAAAAAAAAGCATACAGACATACAGAGACATTGGATTTCCTTCTCATTACACCATCTGGTGTGTTCTCGGCTCACTGCAACCTCGATCTCCCAGGCTTAAGTGATCCTCCCACCTCAGCCTCCCGAGTAGCTGGGACTACAGGCATGTGCCACTGCCTGGCTAATTTTTGTATTTTTTGTAGAGACGGGGTTTCACCATGTTACCCTGGCTGGTCTCAAATCCCTGAGCTCAAGTAATCTGCCGGCCTCATCCTCCCAGAGTGCTGAGACTACAGGCATGAGCCACTGTGCCTGTCCTTCTTCCAATAAGAGGGAAAGTAAATAAATAAGAAAATATTAAAAATCAGGACCCTAAACATGGGAAAACAGCAGGGCCGATACAGAAAGTGAAGGATGAGCCCTATGGGAGAGAGCAGAAACACTGAGGTGTTGCGTGGGCCTCCTCTCAGAAAAAACAGCTGTTCAGTGGCCCTGAGGAAGGGAGAGCTAGGTGTGTGTACACAAACAAGGAACTGTGCGGTCCTGAGAACGTGCTTCTACCTGTGTGGTCCTGAGAGCGCTGCTTCTCCCCGTGCGGTCCTGAGAGCGCTGCTTCTCCCCGTGCGGTCCTGAGAGCGCTGCTTCTCACCAGGTTCAGTTTCAAGGGCTCTTCATAGGCTTCATAGTCTGAAGCCCTCACAGAGATCTTGTTCATGAGAGTTATAGCTACCACAGTAACAATTAAAACTAAGATATTTGAAAACATTATTTGCTTTTTAGTTATTAAAATATTTTTAAAACCCATTACCTGTTAGTATGTGATTATATATTTATGAAAAATGATATTTTCCATAAAAAAGACATTTATTGAAAGAGCATCATTATTTCACATTTAGCAAACATCTTTCATGCGTGTCTTAATAGAGCAGCTGAATTCTCATCTGCCTCTGCACTTAACATATTGCATAAGTTGTTTTGGCTGAAGCATTTGAAGATAATCCAACCCCACAGATGATGTAGTTGCATGAGGGAAGACCCCAGAAACCCCATGAAAGGGTGGAGGGCACCCCCACAGGCTCATGAACCCCGCTTTGAGAACTGCTCCAGGAGAACATTGTGAGCAACACAGGAGTCAGGAGGGATGAGGAGGAGCCGCCTCTTACACCACTGTGGGGGCATGGCCAGGAGTTCAGGTTTTAGAAGCCCCAAACGCAGTCAGAAGCTCTTATATAGTATGATGCAATTTCATTTTTAGAACAATGGTCCTGCTGCTGTGTGGAGAACGCACTGGAGGGGAAGCAATGGATTGGGGAGGCTGGTTAGGAGGCTATGTACTTGGCTACGCTGGGGAGGAAGGCAGCATCAGCTCAAATTAATTTCCTCTCCCCGTAGTCTTGGAGAGTAAACACGCTCACTTGAAGCGTGTGTCAGAGGAGAAGTTTCCCAGGTCTTCAGCAACCAACTATCCTAGGGAAATCAGACGGCCGTATGTGGCGAAAGCTTTTGTATTTTAATTTTGCCTTGGAGGTGGATTTCAAAACTCACATCACTCAAAACTCTGACCCACCTGCATTTGGCCAGCTTGTCAGCAAGATGACAGCTTCTTCTCTCTGATTTTCTTTAACTCCTACCACTTCCCATAAACAATAATCGTGGAAAACATGAGCATCTGCCCGAGACAGATCCCCAGGAAGTCTAAAGCCTGGGCAAAAAAGGCAGAGGAAGGGAATACACAGAACATTGGATTTCCTATCAGGGCTGCGCCCTGGCTTTCATTATGCCGTCTGTCTGATTCTGAACAGACCTAGCCCAGGCACACAGATCAGGACTTATTTTCTAGGCCATTTTAAATAGATTAGGAAATGTAAAGGTCCCTTAATTGACATAATTTGGCATTAAGCACTGCACATGCTTGTGTATGGCTCCTATCGGCGTGAGCGTGTGCCTGCTGGTAAGTTTGTGCATCCATCAAAGGTCAGCTTGGGGGATTGGCAGTGTGTGTTCCCCCAGCTTGAAAGGAGATGCACCTCTTAATCCCACGTCCAGGTGCATAGCACCCCACCAAACAGCAGAATCTTTTTTAGAATTCTAAACAAAACAGTTCCGAATTCATGTTCTGTTTTGGGTTTGTCAATATTACCATTAACTTTCGGTAATACTGAGGAATATGCCTTTTTGTGTTAGGTTCATACACAAATATAGGTGTTTTGCCATGGGAAGGAAGTGTACGTGTGTGTGCATGCATGTGTGTAATTTTTAGTAGTAAACGAACCATTTATTTTTACTGTAGAGGCTTTATTCAAAGATATTAGAGCTTGCCATTAAGTGTTATTATGCCAATCTCTAAAAAATATTTTGCACTGAACATGTTATTTTAATGTAGACAGAGGCAAATATGCCTATATATTTAATATAAGTGAGAATATAAATGATGAATGCATACACGTTTATTATATGGAGAGAGGGATAATTTGAGAACTTTTTTTTAGAATATTCTTAAATTGCTTAAAAAGAATCGGGGATAAGAACAAAGAATGTACTCACAGGTGTATTGAGATATGTGGGAGCCTTTGGGAAATGTTGTGAGCAGAGAATAACAGCTTCGAGAACTTATCCAGTAAGATAAACAGCAAATATTGGCAGACTAAACAGCCCTGGCTGAAGTAGGTATACCTGTGTTGAATTCAGCCATGAATGCAATAGGCCTCTGGAAACCTATTTTTAGCCAGCATTTAGGTACCGGGTCCCTCCCTCCCTTCTAAAATTATTTTTTAATTCCCTGGAGTGTGCCCCCCTCTGCCACTCATCTGCTTGTTTGGTGCCTGTTCCTTTCCAGGGGGCGAGGCTGGCTTCCTCCCTCTGCCGCTCATCAATACTGAGCTGATTTGGAACTAAGCTGGGTAATAACATGCCTTTCAGCAGCCAGCCCCGCACGCGCCATGTAATTAAGGCCTGATGGTTGTGTTGACGGCGAATGAAAGAAAATGGCTTTGTTCTCCTTCCCCAGGCTTGATTGTGGGTTCTCGCTCTCACCTGAATTCGACCCACTCTGCATTGTGCCCGTGATTGCTGGAGTGCCAGTAATTGCCGTCCTGGCAGATGACATTTCCATGAAGCACACTCTGTGCAGCTCCAGAGGGAACGGACAGAGCTGATCGCTGGGGAAGCTAATCAAAGACAGATTTAGGAACGGCCTCGGTGGAAGAGGGAGCCCATGACCAAATATCAGAGCCTCTCCTCTGACATTTGCTTGTCTGTCACTCACTGCGCCTGGAACCTGCTTACCCTAGGCCTGCAATCCATAAAGACTGGATTGTGTGAGGATGAATTGCTGTTTAAGTTCATTAAGGCCAAGTTTCGATCATACCTTTTTTAGAAAAAATTCTTTATTTTGTTTTCCAAAAGGAGGATCAGAGCAAATAGAAATAAATGAAAGGAACTTACCTTCAGAAGATATTGCACATTTTGTTTTGTCTATTAAGTGCATTGTTTAAAATGTGTGTACAACTTTAAAATGTGGGTACAAACTCCATCATGCATAAGGTAGTAGAACTCACTCTTTAAAGGAACATTTTTCGTGTGTGTTTTTTGAGATGCAGTCCCACTCTGTTGCCCAGGCTGCAGTGCAATGGCATGATCTCAGATCACTGCAACCTCCGCCTCCTGGGTTCAAGCAATTCTCCTGCCTCAGCCTCCTGAGTAGCTGGGATGACAGGCACACACCACCATGCCTGGCTAATTTTTTGGTACTTTCTTTAAAGGAACATTTTAAGCAGACTTCTTTAATTTAGAGCTGGTCGTGGTCAGAGGGATCACTGAGTTGGACTTGGTAATTACACACAGAAAGAGATGCCCATGGAGATGGAAGATTTGTCCATGGTCATAAAGTCCAAAAGGAACAGAGTCAGAACCAGACCTGCACCTTCCAAAGGCTTCATTCAGCAAGAACAGTGTTGGGTGGATCCTGGTGCCATGTAGACCATCGTCCCTGGTCTTAGGCAGAAGTTTCTTACATATGCATCCTATTTGCTCAGTTACATTCAGTGCACACTCGATTGCTACCGCCATAATCATGCACGGAGAAACACAACCATACCTGAACTAGATGGTTCACTTCCGCTATTAACACACCCTCCCCGGGCCTGCTGGACAGGGCCATGGAACAACCTCAGGGGAGAGACGGGGGTCGCCCCATCATTTTTGTCTGTGTCACTCACTGGGTCTCACTTTCAATGTTTTCCAAGGAAAGAAATGTTAAGTATAGGATAGGAGAGCCATTATTTATTTGGTAATTTTCTTACACATTTTTGCAAAATGTCTACATTTTTAACCAGGCTTTATCATACACAAGGAATTTAAAAATAATTCCATGCAAGCATAAGACATTAATTTCCACAGACTTCTCTTTCAACAAAAAGTAGGCCAGAATGGGGTCTAACATTCTAAAGGTGGCTGTCCACACTCCCTCTTATTTTCACACGGAGAACAGGGAGGATGGGCTGGAGGAGCTGGACGAATGTGTAGAAAGCAGTTGTGAGGCCTGTTCATCCAGCTCCCTGCTCAGAGAAACTTATTTTAGGAGAAACTAAACGAATGTTGTTACTGGACAGCCCAGTGGCAGCTCCTCAAAGCCCCTTTCCTTCCCTTCCCCCGCCTGTCAGACCACCTGAGGGTTGCCCCGGCCTTCCATTTCCAGACACTCGGGCTGAGGGTGAAGTCAATTTGCCCCCTTGATGGAGTGTGGCTTCCAAGGCCTGGCTATGCTTTACACATTTAGCTGTTCATCCAATAAACTTTCTTTTGTGGGTGTTTCTTCCTTTTTGTTTCATATAAGAATAGTCAAGGTTGGCTACTTTGGTGAGGTCATTTTGTGTTGTTTTCTATTGATTTGCCTGTGAGTTGATAAAAGAGTGAAGCAAACCACATTTCAAGTGCCTGCCTCCTCCCGCTGCCCCAGGAGTAGTTTCTAAGTATTTTAACCAAACAGTCTAAGCACTGCAACGGTAGGGGATCCACGGGCAGAATGGGCATTTTGCTATGTCATTTTGGTAGAAAGACCATTGCTGTCGGTTGGCCTTGCTTCTTTTAAGTCACAGGTCTTTTTAAATCAGTGCCAATAAAGACCAAGGTGAAGATTAGGTTATATTATAAATTGATCTTAACCCTGCTACATACACTCATGTTAATTTATAATGCAAAGTTTACAATATTTTTGAATTGGAATTTAAGAGTTAATTCATTGTAGAATTTTATAACAATCTGCTAATTATAGATTTTTGATTCTGCGATGCTTATGCAAAAATTGGGTTAAGAGGGGAGGCCGAGGCGGGCGGATCACGAGGTCAGGAGATCGAGACCATCCTGGTTAACACGGTGAAACCCCGTCTCTACTAAAAATACAAAAAATTAGCCGGGCGCAGTGGCGGGCGCCTGTACCAGCTACTCGGGGGGCTGAGGCAGGAGAATGGCGTGAACCCAGGGGGCGGAGCTTGCACTGAGCCGAGATTGCGCCACTGCACTCCGGGCTGGGCGAAAGAGCGAGACCCCGTCTCAAAAAAAAAAAAATTGGGTTAAGAGTTAGTAAGTGTAGGCATCCAGAAAAAAACCCAAGTATCCTTATTTACCAAAGGGAGTGGCGGGACACGGGATGGTTGATGGGTCTGCAGAACGTGACTTCTTGGGGAGACGTGGAGACTTTACAAATGCCTCTCACAGAAGCTGTTTCCTTCCAATGGTAGTGATGGGGGCAAAGCTAAAAACGTAATTCCAGGATGGGTGCATGAGATTCTCCCTATTATCTGTTCACTGAGGTCCATATTTCTTTTGTGGCGTGCACGCTTTCTTGGCTTCAAAAAATGAAAACGTAACAATGCGGGACTGCAGTTAACCAGTAAGGACCGCGGGACTCGGGGAGGCCCAGCTACGCCTCCCTCACGTAAGGAACGCGGTACTCGGGAAGGCCCGGAAGGCCTGGCTGCGTCCCCTTCACGTAAGGAACGCGGGACTCGCTGCGTCCCTCTGACGTGAGGAACGTGGGAAGGCCCGGCTGCGTCCCCCTCCCGTAAGGAACGCGGGACTCGGGGAGGCCCGGAAGGCCTGGCTGCGTCCCCCTCACGAAAGGAACGCGGGACTCGGGGAGGCCCGGAAGGCCTGGCTGCGTCCCCTTCACGTAAGGAACGCGGGACTCGCTGCGTCCCTCTGACGTGAGGAACGTGGGAAGGCCCGGCTGCGTCCCCCTCACGTAAGGAACGCGGGACTCACTGCGTCCCCCTCGCGTAAGGAACGCGGGACTCACTGCGTCCCCCTTGCGTAAGGAACGCGGGACTCGGGAAGGCCCGGCTGCGTCCCCGTCACGTGTGGAGGCCAATCAGATGAATATATTAGTTTACACACCGTACAATTTGTGGTGAGTTACTCATATTTGAACAGAGCTATTAAAATACAAGGAAGTAACAAAAACCACACAGTATTGAATGACTAGTTACATTTTAATTAAATAGC
>NW_026652288.1:1766707-1867319 GCF_009828535.3 Hylobates moloch | reverse complement strand
CTGCGTCCCCCTCGCGTAAGGAACGCGGGACTCACTGCGTCCCCCTCGCGTAAGGAACGCGGGACTCACTGCGTCCCCCTCGCGTAAGGAACGCGGGACTCACTGCGTCCCCCTCGCGTAAGGAACGCGGGACTCACTGCGTCCCCCTCGCGTAAGGAACGCGGGACTCACTGCGTCCCCCTCGCGTAAGGAACGCGGGACTCACTGCGTCCCCCTCGCGTAAGGAACGCGGGACTCACTGCGTCCCCCTCGCGTAAGGAACGCGGGACTCACTGCGTCCCCCTTGCGTAAGGAACGCGGGACTCGGGAAGGCCCGGCTGCGTCCCCGTCACGTGTGGAGGCCAATCAGATGAATATATTAGTTTACACACCGTACAATTTGTGGTGAGTTACTCATATTTGAACAGAGCTATTAAAATACAAGGAAGTAACAAAAACCACACAGTATTGAATGACTAGTTACATTTTAATTAAATAGCGCAAATATGTTATATAAGCTTTGTGTGTTGAAAGTGCCCTAATTCCCGTTTACCTTCAATGTGTTTGCTATTATTGTTATTTTTAAGTCTGGGCCTTTTATAAGGAGGCTTGTATATAAGAGTGGAATGCTTATTAGGTGCAGAATAGAGTTACTGGATGGCTATGGAAGAGTTGCTGGCTGGTGGCTGGAAGGTTTGCAGCACGAGGGCATTTTCTAAATGCAGGAGCTGTGCTGTCTCGGTGGATCCTCTGACAAGCCTTCTAAAGTAGACGCAATTACTATTTGCATTTCAGAGATGACAAAAGTAAAGGCCAGAGAGGTGGCAAAGCTTACCCGAAGTAATCCAGCTACTCATGGGGTGGAGCTTTGCACAGTTTCCAGCTAAAGTGCCGAGCTGCGGCCTCTCTTGGCAGGTCCCTTTCTGGGTAGCGGGAAACCTCAAGCCAACCCCAACCGCCGATTTAGGCAGGAGTCTCTCCTACAACTGAAGCTGATGGATGAGGAGAGGCTTCTGTCATCACAGGAAGAGAACAGAGTTTTCCTCCCACAGCTGGGGAAATCTGCCGGCTCTGCTGGAGAGGCCGCCAGCCCATTGGTGGGCGTGCGGTGCGGGAGGCTTAGGCGGGAAGAGGAGGTCTTGCTCAGATGAGTGTTATTCCTTTGTTTGGACAGAGGAGGTTGGGCAAATTGGAGTGTAGGATATTTTTGCCTGGAGATTTTTAATTGATAAAATCATCCCATGAAAAAAATCCCCAATTTTTAAAAGCATGCTACTTGGACACCTTAAACTCGTCATTTTAACATTGATAGAAAGTATTTAAAATGTGCCTTTACCTGAAAATAAACATCAGTGGAGTGGAAGCACTGAGGGCCTTCGTCCGTTCTGTCCCGACCTTTATGGGCGCTGCACATTTTCACTGTGGAATCTACAGGGACACGCTGTCTTGTGTTTACTTTCTACTTGCTTCTCTTGAACACACACATGCGTTAACACTGTAGTGTATTTATTACTTTGTATGTCATTAATAAGAATATATTTTGATAATATTGAAACAGTGTGATTTATTAGTGATTCCTTCTAGGTAGATATCAGCTGTGTTTTTTAGATGTTTAAAATTGTGGACAGCCTCAGCATGACCTACATTATTCAAGCCATATACCTCCTTCCCTTCCTCTTTTCTCTCCCTCCCTCCCTCTGTCTCCATTTCTCTCTCCTTTTCTCTCTTTTTCTTTCTTTCTTTCTTTCTTTCTTTCTTTCTTTCTTTCTTTCTTTCTTTCTTTCTCTTTCTCTCCCCCTTTCTCTTTCTATCTTTTCTTTTCTTCCCTCCCTCCTTTCTTCCTTCCTTCCTTCCTTTTTTCTTCCTTCCTCTCTCCTTCCTTCCTTCCTTTTTTCGTCTCTCTCCTTCCTTTTTTCTTCCCTCCTTTCCTCTCCTCTCCTTCCTTCCTTGCTTCCTTCCTTCCTCCCTTCCTCCCTTCCTTCCTCCCTCCCTCCCTTCCTTCTTTTAGTTATATCTCCAAACTATTTTTTCTAGTATATAGTTTGCAAGAAACTACATGTGGGATTCTGAATTGTCATATGTTGATAACTTTTACAGAGAGCTGCAGCTATGAAGAATATGTGCTAAAATATGGATCTCTATCTCATCACACTGAGAACCTCGTATTACCTTACAGGGCCATCAAGTACAGCATGATTTCAAACATTCATAATATTACTCTCTTGCAAGCTTTGTGCACTGGAAGGATGTTTCTTTTATACTGCTCCTAGAGTCATGGAAACAAAGCAAGCTTTAGGAAACAGGATGGCTTGGTTCCAGGCTGCTTCTCTCCTCCCACCGCCCGGCCCCACCCTTTCTCTCCCTGCACAGAGGTGAGCAGCCTCTTTGTGACCAGGCTTCACCCCAGCAGCTCTCTCGTGGTCTGCTTCCCCCAGGTTCGTTCCTCCCTGTCTCTTCCCCTCCTTTCTGTTCTAAAACAGCAACCTGGCTCTTCACTACTCTAGGGGAGGCCAGGAG
Organism: Hylobates moloch; assembly: GCF_009828535.3. Lineage (NCBI taxonomy): Eukaryota > Metazoa > Chordata > Mammalia > Primates > Hylobatidae > Hylobates > Hylobates moloch. The sequence goes on along the minus strand of NW_026652288.1, from coordinate 1,864,823 downwards.
GTTCGCTGCGTCCTGCAGGATACAATTCAGGCTTCCCCAGGACTTACCATCCAAACACACCCTTCTCTCCAACTGCTCCATGCTTTTTGTTACTGTTTTCTGTCCAGGAGATCTCCCTCTGTGACTTATCATCCACAGCCTGATGACATGCCGTTCTCAAAGCTCAGCTACTGCTCCTCGGAAAACCTCCCCACCTCTGTGGCAGAGTCAGCTCACCTCTGCGTAACCCTGAGCACTGTGGGCATCCCTGTTGCAGCCTTGCTTACTTAGAGGAGAAGCGATGACCTCCCTCCTTCTCTCCCCTGCAACTCTGTCCTGCCTGGAGGCCCAGGCTGTGGGAGTCTTTATCTACTGTGATGTTTATCCATCTCAGTCCCTGCCACCGTGGGCCACTCTGGGACTGCACTGCTCTTTGGTGGTGTTTGGTAGGAAGCCAGCAATTCCCAAACCACTGCTCCTTCCCCAAAATCCAAAGGGAGAGATCCACAACAAACAGTGGCCAAATGAAAAAGAGAGCACGCCTTTCTAGTTAGCTGCAAAGCGCATGCTGTGCTTTGAAAAACCGAGGCAATGCCTGCTTCTAAGCCTCCAGCCCTCCCTAAATCCTCCATCCAAATCCAGGCAATTGCTACTGTCTGGCTTTCTTCCTTGTGAAATACAGACTGAAAATGAGAGAGAGAGTGGGGGTTACATGGCTGTGAGAGAGGGACAGAGAATGAGGATAGATGCTGGACATACTATTGCAACCATCTTCCTTGTTCCATGAAAAATTAATATCTTTTTAATCAATAGTAACTCAAAATACCAGCTAGCCCAGAATCATTTGCACTTATAAAGGTAAATTCTTTTTTAAAAAAGTGTTCAAATAAATGGATTTCTAATGGAAGGGTTTCAGTGGTTGGCATGGGTACTGGTCTAACAATCTGGAGGACAGGCCCTTCCTAAGCCACTGAAATCAGATCCTGCAGAGAGGAGATCACCTCTCCATGGCCACAGTTCCAAGACACAGTGCAGTCAGAATGGGGCGTGCCGTCCGTGGCCACGGTTCCAAGACACAGTGCAGTCAGAGTGGGGCGTGCCGTCCGTGGCCACGGTTCCAAGACACAGCGCAGTCAGAGTGGGGCATGCCATTCATTTTTGCTCTGAAAGCTTGTTACATATGGGAGTTGGGAGGCGACTGCCAGGGTGGACACTTGTCAATGTCCAGCCCAGAAACCTGGGTCCCCATCCCAGCTCTGTGACCTCAGGCAAGCTACCTTTCTGAACCTCAGTTTCTCTCTGAAAATAGAGCTAATATCTCGGTTGCCTATTCTCAGGGTTGTTTTGAGGATCAAATGAAATAATGAGCATGGAAGTACTGAAACGTGGAAAGTCCTTTTTCTCTCACTTGGAGGCAGTTAGTTGGAGGATGTATTTATGCAGATGAATCTCACTTCTCGGCATGCACCCTCCTATGGTTGCTGTGTGAAGGAAAAGGCTGCAGGTTTAGAGAGCAGGGGAGCAGCCCCCAGTCTTTGGCACTGCATCCAGGAAGACAAAGCACTTCCACGTTGTCGACTCTGTCACAGATGAAGGGCCTTAAGTACACTCATGCCCCTACCATTAGGATTTTCTAGTTGAAACGTGTGGCTGTGCTTTAAGTTAAACTCATAGCACATTTAAATCACACTCTGCATTCACAGTCTCTGACAGACAGTAATTTCTATATATTTTAAGAGCAGGGCTTGCTGCTAGAATTCTGATTTTCTTCCCAAGGAGTCTCTGAAAATTGAGGAGAGTTCTGCTAGCAATCAGTAACATGATTTCATTCATGAAGTTTCTATGTCTCAGAGACAACAGAGAGCCAAGTAGACTCTCGTGAGTGTTTTCAATCTCACTTCACAGACACATAGGTACACAAAGGTACACACACAGGTGCATGCACACGGGTATGCACAGGTACAGATACATGTGCACACGGGTACACACACAGGTACACACACAGGTACACATACAGGTACACACACAGGCACAAACACAGGTACACAGGCACACATAGGTCATAGGTACAGATACATGTGCGCACACAGGTACACAGGCACAGACACAGGTACACACACAGGCACACATAGGTACGGATACATCTTCACACACAGGTACACAGGTACATACACAAGCACACACACAGGTACACACACACGTATGGATACAGGTGCACACACAGGTACACACAGGTACGGATACAGGTGCACACACAGGTACAGATACAGGTGCACACATAGGTACATACACAAGCACACACAGAGGTACACACAGGTATGGATACAGGTACACAGGCATATACAGATACAGATATAGGTGCACACACAGGTACACACAGGTACAGATACAGGTGCACACACAGGCACACACAGGTACATGCACAAGCACACACACAGGCACACATGCAGGTACACAGGTACATACACAAGCACACAGGTGCACACACAGGCATACACAGGTACAGATACAGGTGTACACACAGCTACGCACAGGTACATAAGCACACACACAGGTACACACACGGGCCCACACAGGTTCAGATACAGGTGCACACACAAGTACACACACAGGTTCGCACACACCTTCAAGCACAGTTTACACACACCCCCATCGAGTTGCCTCTCTGCCACTTGCACTCACTCCTAAGGTAGCACCACTAATTCAAATGATCACTTGCTCTCTCCTCTTCTTTCCTAATACAGGTTGTTGTTTTTTTTTTTTTAAAGAGCTTATATTTTTCCATTTGATTAGTAATTATTTGAGAGTACATATTATGTGCTAAGGACTATGCTAAACAAATGAAGAATTCACCAAGTAGTAAACGTCTGTACTCTCAAGGAGCCATGAGTTCCTTGGGGGGCTTGGAAGGAGGGTGAAGCGAACTCTACTTTATTATCATTATTGTTATTCGGATTCATTCATTTAATGGATTCTCTCTCCTCTGGCCCCTGGTAATACAAAAATGAACAGGTGCAATCCCCGTCTTCAAGCACCCTAGTTTCTTTGATAACAGCAGTAGCATTAGCAGAAGTGAGCAAACAGTGGAATCACTGGCTGGCTGTGTGAAACGGTGTGTGAATGTACGAACGGATCAGCGAGAGGATGACCTCATTCATCATGCAGAGGAACAGCCTCCTCCTGAGGACCTGAATGATCTAAAAGTCATTGAGTAGAGAAATGATGGGATTTGATGTGAAGGCTGATAAATCTTTGAGATGTGCATAAAGAGAGGAATGGTGTGAACCAAAGTGAGGAACTATAGTTTATATTTGAGGGACACGGAGAGGACAAAATGGCTTAAACTAAAGGTCACATAAGGTGGTGGTAAGTCTTAGGAATTGAGAAATAACATGTCACCAAGCTCTGGGAGACCTGGGAGCCGGGCTAGAGTGTGTGCTTTTAGTTCTGGCTCTGATTCCTACTGTTCCTCACTCACTAAAGCAACGCTTATGGAACTTGGGATTCCTCATCTGTAAAACAGGCATAATTCTACCTCCTTTACACGTTTGTGTGTGAAATAACTTTTAACTCTAAATTGGGATACACATGTAAGGTGCCGTCATGATAACGATAATAATACAAATCATGGTCACTATGTGGACTTATTCTTAGTCAGAGTCATCCACAACAGAGGCGTGTTCTTAGAGATTCCACTCTCAGCGTGAAGGGAGGAGGAACAGGTTTCGGGGGCTGGTAGGAAGGGTGAAGTGAACTCAGCTAAGCTAACTCAGAACTCATTAGCGTCTGAGCCTAGGGGCTTCCCAGGAAAGAAAGGAAGGCAGGGCTATGCCTGAGTCCTCTGATTGGGAGTTATTTGGGCATTTGCCTCTTGGGAAGCTTTGGATTCAATGAGATGCAGAACCACTGGGTTCTCCAAAATTCAGAGGGCACCAGCAAGCCTTGAAAGCTCTGTGGATGGATGAACCACTTCCTGGGCCATGTCCTACAGCTGCTGGCCGGGGATGTGTGTGGGGGCATTGGGTGTTCATTCCCAGTACCCCAGGTTCCTACACTCAAGGGCTCCCAGACCAGGTATTGCCTATAAGATGTGAATGGCAGAACCCAGTTACTGCTCTTTGGTTAATGCTATTCCTCACTTTTTCTAAGCCCCGTGGAAATGTCTTCTCCCATGTGCCCTGAAGACTAAAGCTTGTTATTAATAAAATTCACTGCAATTAAATCTTAGATTTCCTTAAACTACTTTTCACTTTGTTGGAGAAAGGAGTGATGGTGACTGCATACCTGTCACCTTGTCCTGGGGCTTCTGCTCACTTTTCTTGTGACCCTGTACAGGTTCTTTAGGGTTTCTGGACTTCAGTGACCAAATCTAAAAATGAAGAGGCAGGCTGCACTATCCTTACGATTGCTTTCACTGCTGATATTCACCAATGACAGAAGCCATTCTGCCATGTGTGTTTCTTGCTGGGTCTGCCTTGGTGATAAGTCCTCACTATCCATGAGTGGGCTGCAGGCAAACAGCAGACCCTGAGGGGACAGAGAGAGCCCCAAAGGCCCACCTCACCAACACCTTCCTGCAGAACGAAGGAGGTGAGGGTGCCAGACAACCTTCTCTGTTCTCACACGGCACTGATCCGCCTTTGTTCTAATTGCCTCCATTTTTCCTTGCTCTTCTATATCATTTTGCTTAACATGGAAGAATTTTTTTTAATGAGCTAGAATGATCTAATCAGGCACAAATGTGATGTCCTTGCCACATTGTTTATTGGTTTGTAGACAGCCAGTGCATCCCAGGGCCTGTCTTCAACTGTATTGTAAAGCAGCAAATGGCTTGGGGGTCTGGGGAGTGCAAGTTGCTTACAAGTATTACGTGACTTTGTGAGTGTAAATTTCTAACCTAAATTTATTAGTCATTTTTTACAATAATTGACACATATCTTTTGAAAATACTAATAGATAAATCATTAAATTTTTCAGTTCATTTTGTTACGTAAACGTTACATGAATTTTCTTTGGCAATCAAATCATTACAGTCTATTTATATAAAATAAATATTTTATGTATTTATGAATAAACTGTATTTATTTATATGAAATAAACAATTAGAAGTATTTGCAGTAAAAAGTGAAAGTTTTTCTTAGTTGTCACAACCCTACTCCTGTCTCCAAAGATCATCTCAGCTATTCACTGGGTCTGTGTCCACACTGGCATCTTCCTCTGTATTCACACACATACACATGTAAATATAAGACATGCCCCTATTATATGGTTAGGCTTTGTGTCCCCACCCAAATCTCATCTTGGATTGGAAGCCCCAGGGGTTGGAGAGGAACCTGGTGGGAGGTGATTGGATCATGGGGGTGGTTTATCCCATGCTGTTCTTGTGATAGTGAGTGAGTTCTCATAAGATCTGATGGTTTTTTTTTTTTTTTTTTTTTTTTAATTTTGGAAGAAATCAGTGGTAGGTACACCGATTTCTTTTTTTTTTTTTTTTTATTATACTTTAGGGTTTTAGGGTACATGTGCACAATGTGCAGGTTTGTTACATATGTATCCATGTGCCATGTTGATTTCCTGCACCCATTAACTCGTCATTTAGCATTAGGTGTATCTCCTAATGCTGTCCCTCCCCCCTCCCCCCACCCCACAACAGTCCCCGGAGTGTGATGTTCCCCTTCCTGTGTCCATGAGTTCTCATTGTTCAATTCCCACCTATGAGTGAGAACATGCGGTGTTTGGTTTTTTGTCCTTGCGATAGTTTACTGAGAATGATGTTTTCCAGTTTCATCCATGTCCCTACAAAGGACACGAACTCATCATTTTTTATGGCTGCATAGTATTCCATGGTGTATATGTGCCACATTTTCTTAATCCAGTCTATCGTTGTTGGACATTTGGGTTGGTTCCAACTCTTTGCTATTGTGAATAGTGCTGCAATAAACATACGTGTGCATGTGTCTTTATAGCAGCATGATTTATAGTCCTTTGGGTATATACCCAGTAATGGGATGGCTGGGTCAAATGGTATTTCTAGTTCGAGATCCCTGAGGAATCGCCACACTGACTTCCACAATGGTTGAACTAGTTTACAGTCCCACCAACAGTGTAAAAGTGTTCCTATTTCTCCACATCCTCTCCAGCACCTGTTGTTTCCTGATTTTTTAATGATGGCCATTCTAACTGGTGTGAGATGGTATCTCACTGTGGTTTTGATTTGCATTTCTCTGATGGCCAGTGATGATGAGCATTTCTTCATGTGTTTTTTGGCTGCATAAATGTCTTCTTTTGAGAAGTGTCTGTTCATGTCCTCTGCCCACTTTTTGATGGGGTTGTTTGTTTTTTTCTTGTAAATTTGTTTGAGTTCATTGTAGATTCTGGATATTAGCCCTTTGTCAGATGAGTAGGTTGCAAAAATTTTCTCCCATTCTGTAGGTTGCCTGTTCACTCTGATGGTAGTTTCTTTTGCTGTGCAGAAGCTCTTTAGTTTAATGAGATCCCATTTGTCAATTTTTGCTTTTGTTGCCATTGCTTTTGGTGTTTTAGACATGAAGTCCTTGCCCACGCCTATGTCCTGAATGGTATTGCCTAGGTTTTCTTGTAGGATTTTAATGGTTTTAGGTCTAACATATAAGTCTTTAATCCATCTTGAATTAATTTTTGTATAAGGTGTAAGGAAGGGATCCAGTTTCAGCTTTCTACATATGGCTAGCCAGTTTTCCCAGCACCATTTATTAAATAGGGAATCCTTTCCCCATTTCTTGTTTTTGTCAGGTTTGTCAAAGATCAGATAGTTGTAGCTATGCAGCATCATTTCTGAGGGCTCTGTTCTGTTCCATTGATCTATGTCTCTGTTGTGGTACCAGTACCATGCTGTTTTGGTTACTGTAGCCTTGTAGTATAGTTTAAAGTCAGGTAGCATGATGCCTCCAGCTTTGTTCTTTTGGCTTAGGATTGACTTGGCGATGCGGGCTCTTTTTTGGTTCCATATGAACTTTAAAGTAGTTTTTTCCAATTCTGTGAAGAAAGTCATTGGTAGCTTGATGGGGATGGCATTGAATCTATAAATGACCTTGGGCAGTATGGCCATTTTCACGATATTGATTCTTCCAACCCATGAGCATGGAATGTTCTTCCATTTGTTTGTATCCTCTTTTATTTCATTGAGCAGTGGCTTGTAGTTCTCCTTGAAGAGGTCCTTCACATCCCTTGTAAGTTGGATTCCTAGGTATTTTATTCTCTTTGAAGCAATTGTGAATGGGAGTTCACTCATGATTTGGCTCTCTGTTTGTCTGTTATTGGTGTACAAGAATGCTTGTGATTTTTGTACATTGATTTTGTATCCTGAGACTTTGCTGAAGTTGCTAATCAGCTTAAGGAGATTTTGGGCTGAGACAATGGGGTTTTCTAGATATACAATCATGTCATCTGCAAACAGTGACAATTTGACTTCCTCTTTTCCTAGTTGAATACCCTTTATTTCCTTCTCCTGCCTGATTGCTCTGGCCAGAACTTCCAGCACTATGTTGAATAGGAGCGGTGAGAGAGGGCATCCCTGTCTTGTGCCAGTTTTCAGAGGGAATGCTTCCAGTTTTTGCCCATTCAGTATGATATTGGCTGTGGGTTTGTCATAGATAGCTCTTATTATCTTGAGATACGTCCCATCAATACCTAATTTATTGAGAGTTTTTAGCATGAAGGGTTGTTGAATTTTGTCAAAGGCCTTTTCTGCATCTATTGAGATAATCATGTGGTTTTTGTCTTTGGTTCTGTTTATATGCTGGATTACATTTATTGATTTGCATATGTTGAACCAGCCTTGCATCCCAGGGATGAAGCCCACTTGATCATGGTGGATAAGCTTTTTGATGTGCTGCTGGATTCGGTTTGCCAGTATTTTATTGAGGATTTTTGCATCAATGTTCATCAAGGATATTGGTCTGAAATTCTCTTTTTTGGTTATGTCTCTGCCAGGTTTTGGTATCAGGACGATGCTGGCTTCATAAAATGTGTTAGGGAGGATTTCCTCTTTTTCTATTGATTGGAATAGTTTCAGAAGGAATGGTACCAGTTCCTCCTTGTACCTCTGGTAGAATTCAGCTGTGAATCCGTCAGGTCCTGGACTCTTTTTGGTTGGTAAGCTATTGATTATTGCCACAATTTCAGAACCTGTTATTGGTCTATTCAGAGATTCAACTTCTTCCTGGTTTAGTCTTGGGAGGGTGTATTTGTCAAGGAATTTATCCATTTCTTCTAGATTTTCTAGTTTATTTGCATAGAGGTGTTTGTAGTATTCTCTGATGGTAGATTGTATTTCTGTGGGATTGGTGGTGATATCCCCTTTTTCGTTTTTTATTGCATCTATTTGATTCTTCTCTCTTTTCTTCTTTATTAGTCTTGCTAGCGGTCCATCAATTTTGTTGATCTTTTCAAAAAACCAGCTCCTGGATTCATTAATTTTTTGAAGGGTTTTTTGTGTCTCTATTTCCTTCAGTTCTGCTCTGATTTTAGTTATTTCTAGCCTTCTGCTAGCTTTTGAATGTGTTTGCTCTTGCTTCTCTAGTTCTTTTAATTGTGATGTTAGGGTGTCAATTTTGGATCTTTCCTGCTTTCTCTTGTGGGCATTTAGTGCTATAAATTTCCCTCTACACACTGCTTTGAATGTGTCCCAGAGATTCTGGTATGTTGTATCTTTGTTCTCGTTGGTTTCAAAGAACATCTTTATTTCTGCCTTCATTTCATTATGTACCCAATAGTCATTCAGGAGCAGGTTGTTCAGTTTCCATGTAGTTGAGCGGTTTTGAGTGAATTTCTTAATCCTGAGTTCTAGTTTGATTGCACTGTGGTCTGAGAGACAGTTTGTTATAATTTCTGTTCTTTTACATTTGCTGAGGAGAGCTTTACTTCCAACTATGTGGTCAATTTTGGAATAGGTGTGGTGTGGTGCTGAAAAAAATGTATATTCTGTTGACTTGGGGTGGAGAGTTCTGTAGATGTCTATTAGGTCCACTTTATGTAGAGCTGAGTTCAATTCCTGGATATCCTTGTTAACTTTCTGTCTCGTTGATCTGTCTAATGTTGACAGTGGGGTGTTAAAATCTCCCATTATTATTGTGTGGGAGTTTAAGTCCCTTTGTAGGTCACTGAGGACTTGCTTTATGAATCTGGGTGCTCCTGTGTTGGGTGCATATATATTTAGGATAGTTAGCTCTTCTTGTTGAATTGATCCCTTTACCATTATGTAATGGCCTTCTTTGTCTCTTTTGATCTTTGTTGGTTTAAAGTCTATTTTATCAGAGACTAGGATTGCAACCCCTGGCTTTTTTTGTTTTCCAGTTGCTTGATAGATCTTCCTCCATCCCTTTATTTTGAGTCTATGTGTGTCTCTGCACGTGAGATGGGTTTCCTGAATACAGCACACTGATGGGTCCTGACTCCTTATCCAGTTTGCCAGTCTGTGTCTTTTGATTGGAGCATTTAGCCCATTTACATTTAACGTTAATATTGTTATGTGTGAATCTGATCCTGTCATTATGATGTTAGTTGGTTATTTTGCTCGTTAGTTGCTATTGTTTCTTCCTAGCCTCGATGGTCTTTACAATTTGGCATGTTTTTGCAGTGGCTGGTACCGGTTGTTCCTTTCCATGTTTAGTGCTTCCTTCAGGAGCTCTTTTAGGGCAGGCCTGGTGGTGACAAAATCACTCAGCGTTTGCTTGTCTGTAAAGTATTTTATTTCTCCTTCACTTATGAAGCTTAGTTTGGCAGGATAGCAAATTCTGGGTTGAAAATTCTTTTCTTTAAGAATGTTGAATATCGGCCCCCACTCTCTTCTGGCTTGTAGAGTTTCTGCTGAGAGATCAGCTGTTAGTCTGATGGGCTTCCCTTTGTGGGTTACCCGACCTTTCTCTCTGGCTGCCCTTAACATTTTTTCCTTCATTTCAACTTTGGTGAATCTGACAATTATGTGTCTTGGAGTTGCCCTTCTCGAGGAGTATCTTTGTGGCGTTCTCTGTATTTCCTGAATCTGAATGCTGGCCTGCCTTGCTAGATTGGGGAAGTTCTCCTGGATAATATCTTGCAGAGTGTTTTCCAACTTGGTTCCATTCTCCCCATCATTTTCAGGTACACCAATCAGACGTAGGTTTGGTCTTTTCACATAGTCCAAAATTTCTCGGAGGCTTTGTTCATTTCTTTTTATTCTTTTTTCTCTAAACTTCCCTTCTCTCTTCATTTCATTCATTTCATCTTCCATCAGCGATACCCTTTCTTCCAGTTGATCGCATCTGCTACTGAGGCTTCTGCAATCTTCGCGTAGTTCTCGAAACTTGGCTTTCAGCTCCATCAGCTCCTTTAAGCCCTTCTCTCCATTGGTTATTCTAGTTATCCATTCTTCTAATATTTTTTCAAAGTTTTTAACTTCTTTGCTATTGTTTTGAATTTCCTCTCGTAGCTCAGAGTAGTTTGATCGTCTGAAGCCTTCTTCTCTCAACTCATCAAAGTCATCCTCCATCCAGCTTTGTTCCGTTGCTGGTGAGGAACTGCGTTCCTTTGGAGGAGGAGAGGTGCTCTGTTTTTTAGAGTTTCCAGTTTTTTTGTTCTGTTTTTTCCCCATCTTTGTGGTTTTATCTACTTTTTGTCTTTGATGATGGAGATGTACAGATGGGTTTTTGGTGTGGATGTCCTTTCTGTTTGTTAGTTTTCCTTCTACCAGACAGGACCCTCAGCTGCAGGTCTGTTGGAGTTTACTAGAGGTCCACTCCAGACCCTGTTTGGCTGGGTGTCAGCAGCGGTGGCTGCAGAACAGCGGATTTTCGTGAGACCACAAATTCAGCTGTCTGATAGTTCGTCTGAAAGTTTTGTCTCAGAGGAGTACCCGGTTGAATGAGGTGTCAGTCTGTCCCTACTGGGGGGGTGCCTCCCAGTTAGGCTGCTCAGGGGTGAGGGACCCACTTTAGGAGGCAGTCTGTCCGTTCTCAGATCTCCAGCTGCGTGCTGGGAGAACCACTACTCTGTTCAAAGCTGTCAGTCAGACAGGGACCTTTCAGTCTGTGGAGGTTCTTGCTGAGTTTTTGTTTGTCTGTGCCCTGCCCCCAGAGGTGGAGCCTATAGAGGCAGGCAGGCCTCCTTGAGCTGTGGTGGGCTCCACCCAGTTCGAGCTTCCTGGCTGCTTTGTTTACCTAAGCAAGCCTGGGCAATGGCGGGCGCCCCTCCCCCAGCCTCGCTGCCGCCTTGCAGCTTGATCTCAGACTGCTGTGCTAGCAATCAGCGAGACTCCGTGGGCACAGGACCCTCCGAGCCAGGTGCGGGACACAATCTCCTAGTGTGCCGTTTTCCAGGCCCGTTGGAAAAGCGCAGTATTGGGGTGGGACTGACCCAATATTCCAGGTGCCGTCTGTTTCCCCTTTCTTTGACTAGGAAAGGGAACTCCCTGACCCCTTGCGCTTCCCGAGTGAGGCAATGCCTCGCCCTGCTTCGGCTCGCGCACAGTGCGCTTCACCGACTGTCCTGCACCCACTGTTAGGCACTCCCTAGTGAGATGAAACCGGTACCTCAAGCAGAAATGCAGAAATCATCCGTCTTCTGTGTCGCTGGGGCTGGGAGCTGGAGACCGGAGCTGTTCCTATTCGGCCATCTTGGCTCCACCCTCCGATCTGATGGTTTTATAAGGCAGTTTTCCCTGGATTCTCTCAAATTCTGTCTTTCACCTGCCACCATGTACCATGTGCCTGCTTCACCTGTGCCATGATTGTAAGTTTCCTGAGGCCTTCCCGGCCATGTGGAACTGTGAGTGATTTAAACCTCTTTACTTTGTAAGTTGCCGAGTCTCAGGCAGTTCTTTCTAGCAGTGTGAGAACAGACGAATACACCCTAGGTTCTAGTTTGTTGTATGTGAACAGGTTACACTGTGCATGCTTCCCTGTACCATCCTCTAATCACTTTGCTACACATCTTGCGGATTCTGCCTTGTCAGTGCTTATAGGCCAGTCTTAGATTGCTTATTTACCACAAATAATCTAACCATTCTATCACTGAAGAGTTGTGATTATACACAATATTGCATTGAAACATTTTATGCAGGTATCTATGCATATGTGTGACTAAATATATATTTGGTAGATACCAGGAACTGGAATTGTCAGGCTAGCATATCCACATTTAAAATTTTCATTCACACTGCCAAATTCCCGACACAACAAGGTTGTTCCATTTACATCCACGCAAACCTGTGTGAGAGTCCTGTTGACGACATCGTCTCCGCTACACAGCAGACGGGGAAGGCTCTCATCCCCTTCCTCGGCAGTGGGAGTGCTACCGGCCCTCTCTAAGCCACAGTGGGAAACAAACCTGTTTCCACTTCAGTGTTAGTTTTGTGAAACAATGCAATTGTGGCTTTTGGTACATGTCTAAGAATAGCTAGTAAACTGGAGGATAGATTATTTGTAAGATGTCTTTATCTATACATACTTCCAGGTTACAAATTGCATTTGCTGGTGTCCTTTTATGTGGTTAGTTGATGTGTTGAAATCAGTGGTCTCTTACTTAGAAGTTGAGATTAAGGTTATATTCTATGCCAGGCCATGGTGATTCATGCCTGGAATCCCAACCTAGGCAGGCAGATCACTTAAAGTCAGGAGTTTGAGACCAGCCTGGCCAACACAGTGAAACCCCGTCTCTACTAGAACTACAAAAATTAGCTGGGTGTGGGGGTGAGCACCTGTAATCTCAGCTACTAGGGAGGTTGAAGCAGGAGAATCACTTGAACACAGGAGGTGGAGGTTGAAGTGAGCCAGGATCGTGCCACTGCACTCCAGCCTGGGTGACAAGAGCAAAACTCCACCTCAAAAAAAAAAAAAAAAAGTTATGTCCTAAATATTGATATTGCACAGGTGATCTACGGCAAAAACTGAGATGGGAATGTCCATGTATGGGAGGTAGACCCGAAACTTTTTAGTTGCCAAAAATACATTCCAATATTCCAAATAATTGAAGCCAGCCCACAAATACGTAACTGACCTAGACTTAAAGCAAGGGGCATATGAGTGTTTAAAAACGAGAAGTGTGATTTTAAAACTGGCTGTACATTCTTTTCCTGATTTCCTACTTTTTCTTTTTAAGATGTCCCCCATTTATTTAATTATTTGATTATATATTTCTTTTTCCTTGTCTATATGGTCATCATTATCTTCCGAAAATGACCATTTCTTTCTTTTCTCTGAAAAACTGAAAGTGGACATATCCTAAATCTCATCTCCAACTAGAAGCTGAGTGACTGTCTCATGAGCACATCCTAACGCAAAGGCTGTGAGCAACGCAGTGAGCTAACTGAAATCCATTTAACTTGGTACAAAGGAAACAAGCTCCTTATTCAGCCAGGAAAGGCTAATGGAGAACCTGCTATGTACTCCATAGTACAGGCAGCTTATTCGTCTCAACCCAGCCCCGAGCAAGGAGATCCTATGGCTGTTAGTCGGTAGAGATGAGCTACAGAAACAGGTGGAAGAGCTGGAGATGCACCTGCCAATCACAATGGGGACAGGCAGCCAGGACTGCCCTCCAGCCCCGCTGCTATGATGTGCTGTCCTCTCCAGCCATTATGGATCCCAAATTTGATTGCTGAAGGACACAGAAAACCTTCTTAAAGCAGTTTTCCTGTTCAGACAGTATCGAGGCAAGGGTCCAGGAAAGTATGTAAAACCAGGCTTGGGCGTCCTTGCCTTGAAGAGGCTCCTCTGAAACTCAGTTCACAGGAGATGGTTTCGCCTTCTCCTTACGGTGGTGTCTGAGGTGGGCTTTTGTCAGGCATTTGTCTGGTTCTTGCTGTTGAGTGTTATACGTCTGAGAAAGATGCACTATCAATGTGTAGCTCTCATCTTTTAACCAATCTCACACAGAGCTTTTAGGGTGAAAAACAAAGAGCGTGACCCATTTCCACTAGTAGCTAATCCTGCAGGTGTGATTCAGGTTACTAGACAGGCACAGGCACTGCCATTTCAGCAACACTTAATTAAACAAAAGGTCTTCTTGACAAGAAATCTTAGAAAAGTAATGATGGGAGGAATGAATGTGCACGCCTCAGGTGCTGATACCTCCAGGAAAAGTCACCAGGAGCTGGCTTCTTTCCATCTGTGTCCCACAGGAGTGGTGGACACTGCCCTGGCAAGAGAGGGTGGAGGAAGACGGGCTTGGTTCTTCCTTCCTTCAGCAGTGCCCCATGGTGGAGGCCCTTCTCAGAGAGGACATTTGCATGGTAATTCCCAAAACCACTGAGCCAAGACTCAAAGCTACGAATTCACACTCAACATACAACACACGTAGAAAGGAGGTCTGAGTGAGCCCCACAAGGAGAGCACCACACTTCTCTACTCGTGGCTCACTTGCTGCCTGGGGATTCATATCAAGTGCCACAGCAGTGGGATTCTTGCTTAAAGCATTTGGTGCTAAAAAACATATTTAAACTTTTAGCCTAGCCCTGCTATTGTCAGATACAGAACCTGAACTTCAGAGAGATTTATTCACTCAATAAATGTTCACGCCAAGATTGGCTGAGATGGGTCTTGCTAACCCAGCAATAATGACAGTCCGTACAATCAATAACATTTGATGAAAAGAATAGTTATATTTTTAAATCATAATATTATGTCAGTATTAATAATGTCAAGTTTATATGCTAGCTGTCTTAGTATAATCTGATTGAGGAAGTAGGGACCCGGTTCAAAAGGTCAAAATAAAAGAGGCTACGTCACAGTGAGTATCCATTAAGCGCACATTCATCCTCATCAAACTTTGTTGTCCGGGAGGGAATCTCCACATGTGCCGTCACGTCTGTCTCTGTCTCATAAGGATGTGGGTCTGAATCCTGAGCATTAATGATCAGAGTGCAAACCTGAGGTAAAAGAAGCCATTGTTTGTCCGGGGTGAATGCTCCTGAATCTTTGTAGATGATTTCAAGGTGGTGTGTCTGGTGCAAAAATGTTTCAGGGGCATTTGCCTGAGGAAGAAACTGCAAGAATTCCTTCCATTTATACTATGTGGGTGTTGAGAAAAAGCCATAAAACACACCATTGTTATCAGAGATTTTCCAGTGTAGATAGCTGTGCACTGCTATAAATAAAACCTCAAATTATAATTTGTATTAAAAGCTAAGTATATATTTTTAAATGTTACAAGATAACTCCAAATTGATACCTGTAGACTTTGTAACAAAACGAATACACTAACTCTCATTCAAATTTTGAACCTTTGATTTTTCAGGGTAATTTTGAATCCTCTCTAGCTCCATGTATCTATTTTGGCATTATTTTGTTCTTTATGTGTTTGTTTTAGTAAATTCTTATTAGGGGAAATAATAATAATTGTTATGGTTGCATTTTATCAGCTGCCTTTGTGTTTCCTAGGAAATCTTGTGTTATCTTATTTCAAGTTCCACTTGCTAAGCACCCTGGCTATCATCTTATTACAGGCGGGAAGTACAGTATCTGTTAGAGGATTTATGGTAATGCTGCTGCATCTAGCTGCTCATAAACAGCATGGGGAGCCCCTCAGGGTCTCTTCGTTCTCCTGACACACTTCACTGAGGCCCATTAACACTTGTCTGTTATTGCCATAGACGCACTTTAATGAGCCTCTTGGAATTAGGAGGTTTGCACCAGAAACAATGGCTTCCCTAACTGAGGC
Source organism: Hylobates moloch (assembly GCF_009828535.3). Taxonomy (NCBI): domain Eukaryota; kingdom Metazoa; phylum Chordata; class Mammalia; order Primates; family Hylobatidae; genus Hylobates; species Hylobates moloch. Next base: position 1,849,172 of record NW_026652288.1, on the reverse strand, counting down.
ATCACCCTCTCACTTTCTGATTTTCTGGCTCATCATTTTGTTTAACAAAATAAATTCTCTCTTTGATAGACTTTGAAATAATATGGATATTTCTTCTTCAAATTAAAACAGTCAATGTTTTTTAATACCGAGGTAACATTGCAGAAAAACATGATAGAAAGTTAATAATTTCTACATTTCCATTAATGAAGGTAATTTATTTTGTTGTTGTTATAGTAAGATAAAATTGAGCTGACATTTGGAAGTGGCCTTGTCATCAGCAAACTATATTTTCTTATGAATAAAATTCTATTATTTCCAAAAAATAAACATACAAAATATTTCTCCCTTATTAAATTGTTTTCTAATTACATCAAAGTGTTAAAGAAGCAATCATCTGAGAAATGGGCCAGTAATGGCTCAACCTAAATATTAAGTGCATTTGGTTTTACCTTCAAACCTAGGACATGTATTTAAAACTCCTCAATATCTTAGGTTTCAAAGTAAATTAACTAAATGCTTAAAAAGTACTTCTAGTTAGCCATTATTAGAGTTTGTAACAAGGTTTCTGAGTAAAATTATTTACACACCTTCTCAAGGTGCAGTTACCTATCTTGAAACGTAGCTGTCGTGAGTGTCACAGCGCAGGGGAACAAACCCTCCTTATGCCCTCCTCCCTTCTCTTACTTAAGGTATTTTGTGTTGTCGCTCTATCCTTTAGAAAATGAACTCAGAGAAGAATTGGTGAATTCCTATCCAGTGAGCATCTTCAAACCCTGGTCGACGGCAGAAGACTATCAGGTCCCGAGATCACCCACCCAGCGTGGCAACAGTGCAGGTACCTCTGCCCAGCACGGGGCTCCTGGCGACAGAGTGCAGGTGCCCCTGCCCAGCACAGGGCTCCCAGGATTGCTGCAGGCAGCCCCTCCTCTGGTGCTTGTCCCATTTGCTGCTTTAAGTAAATACTTTCATCTTAGCCTCCTGGTGCTTCATGCCTTCCGGGAGGCAGTTAAAAGTTGCATTGCACATCCTCTCCAAAGAGACAGTTCATGCCAAAAAGAGCCCTTTGCAGTTAAATTAGATGAGGCATAGCTATTCTCACTGCTGAAGTTATATAGGGCAGGAATGATGTGAGCCTCCTTGTGGGTGCTGAGAGGATGCCTCGGGGTGGCCAGTGGGGAGGGAATGGTGCCCATGACCCTCACGTGGAAATGGCTCATGTAGAATCACTGCACACAGAATCTACACTTGCAGCAGAAGGAACTGGTTAGTAAAGCATGTGGGGTCCGATTTGGAGGACTGGGGAGGGATGAGACTGGTGCATACCCAGTGGCTGCTGCCTGGCAGCACATATTTTTAGGGCTGGAGGTCGACAAGACTGAAATATAGCCCAAATCTCAGATCCTGCAAAGTCTCTGGTTCTGAACGAGTGAACGGAATGGGAACTCTGCTATTATCTTCTCAATACTCACGTTTAGAAGTACTTTTATATATGTTACTCTGATGAAGAGCAGAAGAAAATTCTGGTAAAAATGGCAGTTTCTCAGCATGCTCTATAAGGAAAGCTGTGGCGTGCATTTTAAGGTTCACTGTGCAATCGTGATTTATTTGTCTGCCGACCGCCCCATTTGCCTGTCTGATAATAGAACTACTTACCACTGCACAGAAATTAGAGGCTGGGATTGTCTTCCATATGCTGCAAGCTTGTGGGTGCTGCAAGCTTTGAGAGCTTTATGAACTGCTGTAATAGGTCACAGTTGTTCTAATTATTTTCTCGTCTATACCCTATTCATTTTCCCTAAAGAAACTCACTGCACTCATTGGTTCAGTTTGGGGAAGGCATTATGTTTAATCGTACATTTCCCCGAGGTTAAAACAACAACAATAACAACAAGAAAAAACGAAAGAACCTATTCACATTGAGTGTTCATGCATACTTGGCTTCAGAAGCAGTTGAAGTTTCTGGACTGTAGGTGTTTCATACATCCAAGCTGTCTTGTTTTATCTCATCTCATTGAATTTTAGTCATAAGTTAAGGACGTTTAATGAAATATTATATAAGGGTGTAATATTTACATGTGGCTTTATTGAATTGGCATTCTGGCATTGAGTTAGATGTTCACATTTAAATAAGGATGCTCAATGTAGTTTGATATAAAGCATTCAAATACAAATCTCACCCAGAATTAAATGAAACAACAAGGAGAAAGAGTAAGCTGGTTTTGCAAGCAACATCCGTGTTTATACTTGTCTTTCAGTAGCGTTCTCAGCTGAGGCATCACCTTTGATTTTGAGAGGTGTCCATTTTCAGAGTGGGAGAGCAAGTTGGACTTGGGTAGGGGAAAAAAGAGATCTAGAGGTTCTAGCAGCCAAAATCCTGTCCTGCTTTGCCCTGGAGGCTACCATCCTTGGTGAAATGTCTGCCGGGATCCCTCCAGCCAGGCCCCGGGTAAGCAGACCTTTCTGGGTGTAAGACAAGCTTGTCACCCAAAGGTCTCCAGGGGCCTCCAGATCCAATTAGATAATAATAAGAGCAGTCGCACAACCAATGCTTGCATTTCACGTCGATCTTTCCACTCAGTCGTCACTCTCTTCATTCAGTCCTCATCAGTCCTCACCAATCATTTCTCACCTTCAGGGCTATGGTAACGATGCGTAAAGGTCACCATGACAGCCACACACTGTGAAGGATGCGGATATAGAGCCTCTGATTTCTGGGATTTGTTATCCATGTTCTCATTTTTTAAAGATTAATATTTGACTCTCAGGGGATGGTCAATATCTGTTTTCTCCATGTATGTCATAAGTACTTTAGTAAGTGGGTGATAGAATGAGATATATGTAAAACAGTACATAGAAATAAATAGATTTAGCATTATTAATGAGAATAACTCTTCACATAATAAGCTATAAAATGGCAATTTGTAAATCATCGTGTTACATAGACCTGGTGGGCCAACATTGTTTTGTAGAGCCAGATATTATTTTAGACTTTGTGGAGGGAGTGGTCTCTGTACAACTGCTCACCACTGCCACCGCTGTCTGAAATGAGCCACAGGCAACAGCGAGCAAATGGCATGGCCACCTGACAATAAAACTTTATTTACAGCATCAGTAGAGAACAGATTTGGCCTGTGGGCCTGAGTTTGTCAACCTATGGTGAAGACTTAAGATCACAGTTCTGAAATAGCCAGTCAGTTTTGGAAGAGAGATGGTCACTGACTCCTCCCTGGGTAAGCAGACCCTTGCAAACTCGCATGACAGTCTAAAGTTACTGTCCACAGATGTGCTGCTCCCAGGCAAGCCCTTTGCTGATACATGAGCGTGGTACCCAGGGTGGAGCTAGCAGAAGCTTCCACAAAGTCCGAAAGAAGGATGAAGAGAGCAAGGTTGTCACCTCTGTGAAAATCACAGCAGAATTCAAGAGACTCAAAGGATTTCAAGCAGAGAAAATGTTTCTAGTGCGTTTATGCCTATATCACCCTGTCTGACTAGAAATATCCTGAAAACTGTGTGGGATGTGAAACCAAACTAAATCCAACTGGAAGGGGTGTTTCCACGCCTGGATACAGAGGGAGTTCTGTCCATAAAACCGCACATATGCCAAAAGAAAACATCTTCCCGGAAGGGTGAGGGATGCCGGTCAGCAGTCCGTGGGGCAGAGCTGGGCGTGGCCACTCGACAGGACCAGACCACACCACTGGGTGGGGTGGGATTCCATTCGGCCTGTTTTCCCACATCCTCTGCAACTACAAAACAAAAACATAAACATATGAATTTAAAAAAACAGCGAACATGGAGAATAAAATACCAAACACAAAAGAGAACGATTTCCGGTTGCAGGGGACTGTGTGCCACCAGCTTGATAAAAAGGTTAATGTTGAAAAAGACCTTAACGATGCCATAGATATTTTTAAAGCCTCCTTATGTTTGCCTCAGACTTTAAAAAATCTTATTTGGCATGTGAATCTGTATCATACGTGATTTAGCCAAAACACAGCGTATTAGTTGACATTTTCAGCTGAGATGACTTGGTAGAATCTATGTATCTTTAAGGTAGTATTCTACATGGTAATACATTATTACAGAATAAGCCAAAAGAGGTGATTGAGAGAGAAACAGCAGAAACACAACCTGCAGAGTATGCTCCTACCACACTGCCCAAGGAGCTGAGAGAGGAAAGGTCTGCTGTTCCCGTAAGTAGTTCAGTGTCCAGCAGAAATTTCCTAGAAAGTTATACGATGTCAGACTGGAGAACAAATCCTAATTCTACCCCATCATCTGCAGAGAAGTTACTTGTCTCCTTGAACCTGAGTTTCAGTTTCCCCATCAGTAAAACGGCCATAATAATTGCTTCTTAATAGAACCGTTACAAGGATTACATGTTATAAGTGTCTAAAACACTAAATTTAGTCCTCGAAACACAGAAGATGTTTTAGAATTTCCCAGAGCTGTATTGTTTTTGAAATGAGAAGTGGACAGAAGTACCCGGTTCCCCTCCAGATGGCAGCTCCCCAATGAAGACCACCAACTGCATCACCCGGCTCTAGGGCCTTGGGGCTGAGCGTTAGAAAGGTTTGAGGTGGGTCTGGCCTCCATTATTTCTTGGAAGTAAAAACCCTTGGAAAAAGGAGAATTGCTCTCAGGTAGCAGAAGCACAAACAACCCAGAACACTGATTCTGGATTTGGAGTAAAACACGCTCAGGGCTGACCACTCTCCATGTCAGCATCTTTTATCCAAAGCACTTCAGGGTCACCTGAAGCATTCAGAGAGCTTGGGGCCCTGAAGGCGGAGCGTGGCTTATTTGTGTACCCAGCTCTCAGCACATCGTTTGCTATGTCTATTGTGTAGGCACCCAGAAAATATCAGTCTTAGCAATGGATGAGTCCGTTACCTTCCTGTGTAATGCCTTGTTTTCATTTGCTCACAATTTAGAAAGAGCTGATGTGCAAGGACCTGCAGTAAGTGTATGAAGTGTGAAAGTAAGATCCAGAACTTTCCATATGCACCCCAACACACCTAACAAGTGCTTTTAATTGAAGGTCAAAAGTAGCAGAAAAAACTACTTTTTATGTTCAGCTATGACTTGGCACTTGGCTTCCTAGCGTGCACATGTCGTATTCTTTTAAATGAAATACAGTGCACGCCCTTATCACGCGACCTTCCATCTTTTTTACTGCACGCCCCTCCGACCTGGAGCCTCTGGATGCCCATGCTTCCTCCTCGTGTTGAGCCCACACCGTTCTGCAAAGTTACTCAGAGATCTACATGTGCCTCATAGGTCTACACGCTCTGATCCCACCGATGTGAAGTCACCTGTGTTTTTGAGTTTCTCATTTGTGGTTGTTTGTAGGTGCAAGTGAAGGGATAAAATTTAACACATATCTAAATGAAGTAAATGCCTGTTTTTTAAAAAGTAAAATGCATTGTTAAGTGAATTATTTGAAATGCCCCATCTATACACACAAAAAATTTATATAACATATGTTTGAGTCAGCTACTACATGCCAGATGTTATATAGAAATGGAATCACAGAATTCTGCAGAAAAGCTGTTCTTGTTGAGCCATTTAATAAGGGTGAGGGTATAACAACAACCACAACAAGAGAACACCTGGAGACGGAGCTGCAAAGTCAGGATGAAGCCACCCCAAAGGGGAGAATCTGAGTGTTCCTGCAGAAGGCACGGAGGGCCGGAGAGTTACCTCCCAGGCTGGGTCCAAGGATGCCTTCTGACTTAGATAAGCACAGTTCAGACGTGGTACCAGCATCGGGAAAGGCCAGAGGTTTGGGAGTGGGAAGTGGGAGGGAAGGCAGAGTGGGCATGGTGAGTTTATGTTGAGCTCTGTAGATGGTGAGAGACCATGGGTGAGTTTAAGCAAAGAGGAGACAGGGTTTGATATCCCAGTGTGAAGTGTGGATTGGAGGAGCTAACGCCAGTGCCTGGAGGACAGGCGGCTGTTGACAGAGCCCAGGAGAAGTTGTTGAGGGTCTCCAGGAAGACAGGGGTATTTGGTTTGAAGAAGGTGAAGGTGTGTGTGATGGGCTTAACAGTGCAGCAATGCTGTGCAGATCAAGGTGGGATTCAGACATCATCGCGCCCAACAGGGGAGAAGAGCGAAAAGGCTTCACGGTTCAGCTTGGAAAATATACACAAATTCTACACTCACCCCTCAAAACCTGGGGGTTTCATCTGTAAAACAGTGAGAGTGTTTCCCATGTCACAGGGTCATTGAGGATTACACACACTAATGCCTGTAAAACCTGCAGTGCAGTGGCTGGCAAGAAGCACCAGCCCTTTAAACCCTGGTTACCCTCATTATTATTCATAAAGAACCCAAGACACACTTGCCTCGCCATAAAAGACGGAGGCGGAAGTGACCAATTTACATCTGTGTTATGCTTTATGCTATTCAATCAAAGTGTCTTCACTTACTATGCAGCTATGTGGAAAATGAAGACGCACCCTGAACCGATGCAGAAAGATTTTAAGAACATTTTGTTAAAGAAAAAAGCAGGATGCAGAAGAGAAGCAAAACTATGATTCACATACACATATGTATTTGCATAAAAAATCTAGGATAGACAAAAAAACTAAAAAAAGTTTGTATGTGGGGGTTACTAAAGGAAAAGGCAGGTTGAGGGGGAAATGTTTTCATTGTTCTTGTTCATTCATTTATTAATTTGTTTCTTTATTTTTGAATGATGTAAATGTATCTCATATTCAAAACATAAAATTTAAAAGAAACGTGAAAGAGTACTTTCTCATAACCCGTCTAATGTATCCTCACCGGCCCTTTGTTTTATGTAGAAAGGGATTATTCATGCAGTTTTACAAATAAGGAAACTGAGGATCCATAGCTTAAATGACTTGACCAAGGTCGCAGCCAGAGAATAACAGCTGTGGATTTCAATTCTGACTCTGAAACCCATGCATTGCCACCCCTTTTCCCCTCATTATCATACACAGTTATGCTTGTGGAGTCTTATTCAATATTTATGGCTAATATAGAGATGTATCAATCTAAATGTTTGGGATCAGAGCTAAGTGACAGGAGTAGATAAACAAAATGGCAACGATGGTGGTGGAGGCTGGGAGGAAGGCCATAGGAGAGTGTTTGAAGAGGGCTTCCTGTCTAATGAGGACTTACCTGAGTGACCTGTAGACAAAACAGCCTTGCCGGTTCATGAGTTTATAACGGTGGGAGGGAGGAAGAGAGAGAGGGAAGGAGGAAAAGAGGGAGGCAGGCTAGATAATTAAGAAAGGAAATAAGGAGACGAGAAAGGAAATAAATACAAGAAGAGGGAGAAATTCTCCTGTCAGATTTTCTAGTTAACAATGTATGCCTAATAAACACAATTACCTTTTAATAACTTTAGTTTTCCCCATAGCTCTCGTAATATTTCATGCATGCTCTTCTTTCTAAAATTTTCTACTTTAAAACTTGCTTTACAAAGTAGAAAAATAAAAGATTTTATTATTACTTATTTGCTTCTTCAATAATAAAGGTCAGAATCTCAAAATTATTTTTAAAAAGTATTTTTGAATACAACGTTCAAGAAACAGCTATGTGATAACGTGAGAAAACAGCAGCAATTGCGGAAGAAATTCTTTAGAATAATAAAGGAAAACTTTATTTTCCTTTTATATATCCTAGTTATGTTTTATACATTAAAACAGCTATAAATGACATATGGACAGTTGGGGAAATGTGAATATTCCCAATATTCTGTATATTTTATGATTTAAATAATATTAACTTCCTTTTCTGTTGAAATTACACATTGCTAATGTGAGAGAATGTGTTTTTTTCTTAGAAGATAAATGTTGACATATTTAGGTGTGAGCTTGCCACAATGTCTGTGAGGTTCAGGAAAATGTGTGTGTGGCGTGTGGATGTCTGTGGTCACCTGTGTGCATGTGTGTGTGTATGTGCATGTGTATGTGCGTGTGTGTGCATGTGTGTGTGTGTGATTGGTTCGTGTACCCCACCCGTACTTGGTGTCTAATATGGATAAAGTTACAAAGTAACCTTACTGCATCCATTTCCTTAGAGACATACTTTAAACTGTCAGAGGTAGATCATAGAACTCGAAATCTCCTTTCCAACTTAAGGAAAGACTAATTGTCTTTGGCTGGGGAGGCCTGCGAGCTCCACTTCTGGTGCCCCTGGAGAGCCGGTGCAGGTCCCCCTTCCAGCAGAGACTCATCTGGGAAAGCAGCTGGCAGGCCTTGACTGCCCCTTACTTACAGATTAGGAGGAACGAGCCCCGCCAAACAGAGAGTTTTCTAAGCCAAAGTGTTTATTGGTGAAGCTGCAGGTGAACTTTGAGTGCCCTTCTTTCCTTCTGCCACAGGGCATTTACGTGTTCTGTGTCCGATTCATGAAAATAAACTGTTCTAGCAGGACACTGTGTTTGGAAACTTGTGTACATGGAATGCAGTCCTAAAAGCAAGGGCTAAAGGCAAGCTCTGTCTTTGAGCAATGGCGTGTGTGTGCTTCTGAAAACCATGTCTATCGTCTATTGACAGCACATGTCTTTCTTTCACATGCCCTGAAAGCATGTTGCAGAATGTCACAAGTTTATGCAGATGGTGTTTCTTCTCATTCATTCCCACACAGAAAATAAAAAGGATAGTTGGTCAACCGACAATCTGGGGTGGCTAGTCTATGTGAGGCATTGTGCTAGGTGTTGAAAAGTAACCAAAAAATAAGAGCCAGTGTTGACACCTCAGTGGCTCGGAAGTCAGGTGTTTAGGAAACTCGGACAGCTCGGACCCACACTGATGAAGCGGCAAAGAGATGTCGTGATCCCCACATGTTTTGTTCATAGCCGTGCAAGCCACCCTCATCCAAACAGGATTCATAAAACAGGCGTTAGATAAAAACAAAATGAAGCACAAATGGCAGCAGGAAATGATAAGTTCCAAGGGAATACTTAAAAGACCTAAAAAAGTAAAACCACAGGAAGGAAGAAATGAAGAAAGGGAAAGAGGAAGAGGGTGCAGAAGACAAATAATATGGACATAAGGAAAAAACACAATGAAAAACAAAAAACAAACGCCTATTCACCTATATGACCTTAAACACTCCAACAGCTTTGCTGCATCACCACAATCAAATAATCTGAATTAGCCAAGTTCATTAAAAAGAACTAAATTACGTACACTATTTCTGTTTAATATCCATAAGAAATTAAATTTATATAAATTATATGTATTCTTTTAAATTATAAAAATATGTGTATTGCTGTAGGGGATGATATTGAGGTCATTTTTCACTACATGAAACATGAATGAATAAGAATTATGAGGAAAAAAATTATTTCTCTCAATGAAAAAGAGAAGCAAGAACGTTGCTGTTTTCTGATAGACATAAAATTTACACCTGGTCCTATTTCATCTTTGTCATGGACCACTAACAATTTCCTGGGCGTGTTGAGGCCAAGAATCCATTCAGAATTTATGACAGCATAGGAGGTTGAAGTCCTTTTGTTTGTGTTGTTTTGTTTCTTTTCTTTTTTTTTTTGAGACGGAGTCTCTCTCTGTCGCCCAGGCTGGAGTGCGGTGGTGCTATCTTGGTCTCGGCTCACTGCAAGCTCCGCCTTCTGGGTTCACGCCATTCTCCTGCCTCAGCCTCCTGAGTAGCTGGGACTGCAGGCGCCTGCCACCATGCCTGGCTAATTTTTTTTTTTTTTGTATTTTTAGTAGAGACGGGGTTTCACCATGTTAGCCAGGATGGTCTCAATCTCTTGACCTCATGATCCACCCGCCTCGGCCTCCCAAAGTGCTGGGATTACAGGTGTGAGCCACCGCGCCCGGCCTGTTTTGTTTCTTACTTAATTGCAACTACTGTCAGGCAACATAAATTATATTTCAGTGATAAGTCTTCAAAATGCCTTGTCACAGATTTGCAGCTAATGATTTGCTCTTACAGAAAATATAAATAAGTATAACCGAGGCAGGTAGGATAAGAGATGGCATCTTAGCTAACGGGGTGGTGATGAAGGCCCCCACCTTAGGTCTCAAACGGAGATCAGAGCCCCATGTAGAAAGAAAAGCAAGGTTGGGGGTTCTAATGGAGGTGGTCCCAGAACTGTTCTTTAAACAACACTCATTTAGGGTCAGGTGGTCCTGCTGGTAGTTTCAGAAGCAGGTGCACTTGGTGGGGTTTATTCTGCAGATAGACCCACTTAGCCAAGATCTTATTTCTACATTCTACCTGGAGCTCTGATCTCCATTGAAGACCTAATGGGGTGGTAATGAAGGCCTCTACTTCTACTTTTATCAGTGCGGGCAGTAAATTTCTTTGCCACCTTTCCAAGGTCACGGGGTTACAGATCAAGGGGTCACAGGGTGGCAAGCCAAGTTACTGTGAGCACTGATAAAAGTAGAAGTGCAAACGTGCAAGAGAACGTTTCCGACGCCTATAAATGTGGCCAAGATCTGAACTAGTTGGAATAGACTAGGCTGTTTAAAACGTGAATTCAGAAATGAACTCAGAAAGCAGAACCCTGATAAAAGTTTATTCCTTGCTCATGTCACAGCTTACTGCCAGCTGGGCAACCCCTTCAGTGTGTGGCCCTGCCCTGTGGAATCTGAGTCTTCCAGAAATTAGCGGGGCCATGAAAACCGTGCAGGACACTTTGGGCCAGGCCACAGTGTGCCCTTAGTCAGAGTCAGATCCAGACCCCAACCCCCTGCCTGGGAAACTGGGAAGTGCAGGCATCCTGTGTGCCCAGGAAGAGGGGCAACCTGGATATGAGCAGAGCCTCAGCCCTGCTGCCCTCCAAGGGGTGAGTCAGCAAAGGCTCAGCTGCTGTGGACCACGGGTATCACCTGCATTCCTGCCTAAACTCCTTCTCTGTGGACCGTGGGCACTGTCTGTATTACCACCCGATCCCTTTTCTCTGTGGACCCCAGGCGCCACCTGCATTCCCACCCGACCCCTTGGTGGACCCCAGGCACCACCTGCATTCCCACCTGACCTTCTCTGTGGACCGCAGGCACTGTCGCCATTCCCTACCTACCCACCCACTTCCTGTGTTCTAACTTGGTTCTGTTCCTAATATCATCTGGCGTCCCACAGAGGTCTGCCTTCAGGGAGGACTCTGGTGAGCTTGCTGGTCTGAGCTGAGTTTGGAGTCCAAATTCATTTGTGTTTCCTGCAGAGATGCACAGACTGACTTCTGACCGGAAACACTGGTCTGTGAAATTGGACGTTGGCTAAGCGAGTCTATCCTGAGCGTAAACGCCACCAAGTGTGCCTGCTTCCGAAACTACCAGGAGAATCACCTGGCCCTAAACCAATGTTCAAAGAACGGTTCTGGGACCACTTCCATTAGAACCCCCAACTTTGCTTTTCATTCTCCTTGGAGCTCTGATCTCCATTCGAGACCTAGGGTATCAAAATTTCTAGTGTAGGGCCTGGATATAAAAAATTTTAATACATACCCCAGAAATTCATATGCACATTAATGCAGAGCTCCTGCCCAGAGTGACAGCAGCACATTCACTGAGCTGATGCGTCCACCTCTGAGGCTGCTGGGAGCTGGCATCCCCAGCACCATCCTGCTCTATTGCCGCATACCCAGGGAGCCAGGTTTTTTGTCTTTGTTTCTTCATTTAATTTTGTCAACTGAGACCTGGGAAATATAATGACACATCCTTCTCATTTCAAGTTCTTTATATTATTTTTTACTTTTTATCATTTTACAATAGAAGGATTCAACATAGGCACAAGTGGGGCTGAGCCCCAAATATACATCTTCAAGCTCTCAGAGTGGCCTCACTTGTTTCATTGATACCCGACCATTCTTCCTCGTGCAGGCACGGGTCACTCTGAAGCAAATCCAAGTGAGTGTGTAATTTTAGCTAGAAATAATTTAGCATAAATTCCTAAAAATAATAGTTCTTTTTATAAAAACATAACCACCCATCAAACCTTACAAAAAGGTCTTGTTATCAAATATCCAAGCAGGATTCACATTTCCCATATGGTCTCACAAATGTATTAATATAGTTTGGTTTTTGTTTTGTTTTGTTTGAGATGGAGTCTCACTCCATTGCCCAGGCTGGAGTGCAGTGGCACAATCTCACTGCAACTCTGCCTGCCAGGTTCAAGCGATTCTCAGCCTCCCGAGTAGCTGGGACTACAGAATGCGCCACCATGCCCGGCTAATTTTTGTATTTTTTTTTAGTAGAGATGGAGTTTCGCCATGTTGGGCAGGCTGGTCTCAAACTCCTGACCTCAAGTGATCCACCCACTTGGCCTCCCAAAGTGCTGGGATTACAGGTGTGAGCCACCATGCCCAGCCCAGTTTGTTTGTTGTTGAATTGGAATCTAAATAAGATCCACAGTGGCATCTTACTGACATGTGTTTTGAATCTTCTTCTTTGGTCTACATAGCCTTTCCTTCCTTCTCCTCCCTGCCTTACCTCTTGTGACTTATTTCTTGAATAAGCTGGGCAGAGGGTCCCTCAGTCTGTGTTTTCCTGAGGTCACTTCTTTGGTGCCATTTAACATGTTCTCTGACCTCTGAGTTTCCTGCAAACTGGTGGTTAATGCAGAGAGCTAAGCCACCGCAGCTTTGATCTTATGGCATCTTCTTGAGAAGGTGGCATGCAGTGTCTGGTTGCCTTCCATTTTGTAGCCTTACAGTTGGCAGACAGGGACCCATGTTGCCCAGGTTGTCAGCCTGACCAACCTATTAGGAAGTCTCCTCTCAACCCTCTCACCTCATGGCTTTAGCAGCCAGTGATGCCAACGGCCTAGATTCACCATTTATCCAAGGTTGCAGATGATACTCTATCATTCTTAATTTATTATTCAGAGGACTTCTCTACAGAAAACATTCCCTCATCAACCATTTGGTTTCTATTATATAAAAATCAAAGTAAATGTTTTTCTTGCTTTACCACTTTTTCAAATAATAGTATTTTTTCTCTTCCAATGAGAAATACCAACACTAAAATGTGAACAGACATGTACTGAAGCAAACATTTGGTATCTCCTGAGGTTTTGTTTTTGTTTGCAAAGCCTACATGGTCTTTCTTGTGCAGATGCTTCTCATGATGATGAAAGTCAGAACTAACATGAATTGAGTGTTGAAGATTGTCATGTGCTATGTGGGAGGCACATGTATTACCTCGTTAAACTTCTCAACACCCCATGAGGTTGATACTATGATCATCCTCATCTGCAGATGAGGAAACTGAGGCACAGAGAGACGTGGGTTGCCGCTCACCCATGGCCACACAGCTGTTACGTGACAGACCTGGGTGCTATCGCGGGGTGTCCAACCTGGAGCTCCAGCCCAGCATCTGAGCACTTTGGGCTTTTGAATTCACTCACAGCCTGCTGCATGTTTATGAGGGTAAGGAGAGAACAAAGAAAAAGTAGCAAACAGAAGAGCCCCCCAGAGGAAATGCAAGTGATCAACAATTTACTGCAAAGGTACTAGACAAGGTAATAGCACAAGGCTTTTCAAGGTCACCTGCTTGGTTAACTGGGCTGAAGGCTGCCAAGGGCTTTAATGGCCAGAAGTGTCTAATGGCCTTTCTGTCCTTTGAAGAGATCTTTAATTCTCCAGGGTCATCCAGGGGGATCCACGCCCCCCCGCTAGGGCAGCTCCCAGGCTGGCATTGGCCACCTCCTAGTTGGCAATCTCAACACAGGCCTGTGGGTGAGGAGGGTGCTGGTCTGAACGCAGCCCGCGCTCAGCAGCGAGGTGCTCCCCAGCATCTGGGGGTGGGGCAGGAAAGCCAGGTGAGATCCCGCACCACACCTGGTGTGTGTTAATTAATTGAGTTTCCAGAGCTTTTGGTTTGAGCATCTCTCACCTCCATTTAAAGCACATCTGTGCACCTAATTAAAACATGCATTTGCAGTGTAGAGGAGGGTCTATTCACTGTTGACACCTGAGAGTTTTGAGGACCCTGAAGAGACCATGAATACTGGACCCTTGACCCCATTTCCAAGTCAGCGATTCCCATATGGACTCAATAAGGATTGCCTAGTATGCTACCTCCCTTCCTTTTTAGCACAGGCTGAAAAGCAGGTCTGTCAACGTCACCCTGACAGCCCCCTGCTTCACCAAGTATTTTTCTGGGAGTCTCAGGGGCTCTTCACATGTCCCCGTGCCAGCTGATTGCTACAGCAACCTGCGGATTGTGGATGTGAGATGTGGGCAGATGGAAACTTGTCATGATGCAATGAGTGTTTTAGATGTTAGGTTAGACTTCTTCTCCTACAAGTGCTGCATATGTGCTGTAACACCGATCCTGAGACAAGATACACAACAAAATGCCCTATAGGTAAGGGTGCAAATGGCACCAGGCCCTGGAGCCCTTCAGCAGGAAATACCAGCATTACCCCCATCCCATCACCCTTTCCTTGGAGCAGAGGCTCTGGGTCTGCCTGCTCTGTCTGCCTGTCGGTGAAAGACACGTGTCATCATAGACCATTGTTTCTGCTTGCCTAATCCTCCATGTTGATATTAAGGTCTTTATATCCAATTTCAAGTATGTGTGTGTGTGTGTGTGTACTTGAATGTGCATCCATATGTGCAGTGTGTGCACCCATGTCCACCTATGCACGTGTGTGTGTGTGTGTGTGTGTGTGTGTGTGTGTATGCCGTGGGAGGAGAGAGAGGAGCACAGCTATGACTGAATAAAGAGTCATGTGCTGATGTGAATTGCATTTTGATTCAGGACAGTGACCAACCCCAGCTCAAGGTTTCTGCTTTTAGTCACTTAAGCGCAAAGAAGAAAGGAGCGATCTCATGGTGCACATTTGTGATAGGCCCCTGCAGGCCTTGTCAGGCGCAGCCCAGGAATGACAGCCTGGAACATGCAAATTACTGCTGAGGTGACTGCATGCCAAACACACTCTTTCACAGCTCCCCGGGAGTCTGCCAAACCTTTCCTTGCAGATTTTTTTCTAGGAAACAATGGCAGGGAATCAGAAGTGGGTTTTTTTTCCTTCTTCTTCTTTTAAAATAAAATCTGCCTAGGGAGGGCCAAGGCATATATAAAGTTAGTCTAACTGATATTGCTTCAGAACTCACTTGCTACAAACACTGTGTGGTCTCGGTGTGTCTGCACATGGCCCCTGTCTTGCAAGGCTGTGTGATTGTGGACAAAGGGAGACAAAATGAGGCTTCAACCCATATGGAAGGTAAACGGAGTCTCCAGAAGGAATGTTGCTGAAGAAAATATTGGAAAGGGCAAGAGATCTAGGAATGGAGAAAGGAGCCAGGAGAGAAGCTCCCTGCAGAGCTGAAGCCTGACCTAGATATGAGGTCTCTCTGGTGCGAGGCCTCCGCAGAGTCTGGCTCTGTGGATCCATTGTCTGCTATGAAAATTCAGGGACATAAGACTGGATCAACCCTTTGAGAGATGCTGACTGCTGCACCCAAAAGCCCAAAGACCTGCTGGTGTGATGCAGTCTCAGTGTAGAAAAATATTTCTATGGCAACAGACATTTTATTTTAAAATTAAATGAGAACAAAGCAAACCATGCATATTCTATAAAAGAAGCAAATGAACGCATAGGAAGGGAAACAATGGCAGTTTTGCTCCAGTGGAAGGCCCAGGAGGCATGTCCCAGTGTTTCATCTCCTGCCTTTCCTCATATGCTCAGCACATGCATCATCTGACTTTCTCCCTGGCCTCTGACATTGCCAAGAACGAAGATAAAAAGATACTACAAGCCACTGTACTTTGTAAAAATTGTAATGAAAGTAAAATAGTAACCATTGAGCCTGAACTAATGGCAGCTCCCTCCCACCTCTGCCTTTCCCCTAAAAGTGACAGAAAATCTCCAGAATAATAAAGAAATTTTTATTAAATGGTTATTTTACAAAAGTCTAGTCCATGGACATATTAAGTTTGCTTAAGTACTTGGTAAAATTATGAAGTGCCTGATATGTCATTGTTAAACTAATGAAGCAAAGTTATGAATAATAATAGTGCCTTATATCTATATATACCATTTTTACAGTGCTTTCACATAGATTATATGATTTCATTATATTTTAGAGGCTGAGATAAAACTTAAAAACAAAACTAGTAATCTTACAATTTTAGACAGTAGTTTCACTGATCTGCTTGATTGTTTTATTTTATAAAAATGTACTCTGTGCTTCTAAATGAGTAATATGCCATTCAGACTGTGACATCATCAGCATTTCAGCAGGACACTTATTTTGCTGAACCCATTGTAACATGGTCAAAACTCTGTTGTGCCTAAACGGGCTTGAATGAAATCTTGAGATTTTCCCCCAAACGGATGGAAACAAATGGAAAACAAAAACAGTTTTTTCTAAAGAAACCTTGACAAGGTCCAATTAAAACATGTATGTTTTTCCTCAGTCTCCCTCGAGACCTCCCCGATGATCCTGCTGTTTCAACAGGGCTCTCCAACAGCCACTTTGCTCTGTTCCCAAGATGACAGCTCTTGCTCAGCACTGGGAGGGACCCTCTTGTGATGTCAGGTGTCCCTGGGGCCCCGGAGGCCATTGCCCCGATACAGTGTAGTCTGAGGTTCAGCAGAGAATGCTACCTCCTTCCATCCTTCACCTCTGCCAACGTAAGCATAGATATGAAAAAGCAGAAAGTCAGCCTTCTCCTCCTCTGGTAAGGGCAAGAACACTTTAATGGCACCAATGAATTGAGCACAATAAACCTCTAATCTACATTAAATTTTTAAACTGGACTTTTTTCACATTTGCTTATGAGAAAGGAATAAGCTGAGATTTAGTAAACATATTTTACATAATTTGGCCAATCAGTGCGTTGTGCTCTCTTGCTATTTGAGGATGCAGCTGGCAGCTACATTGACTTTAAGACTGCACACTCAGTTCTCTCCCCTGTTGGGGGCTGCAACCTGTGTTATTGTTTAATATAGTCACAGCTTCTAGAAGAACATAACTCCTCAGCAGCCTTGCCTTCAGGTTGGAACTAAAAGCATAAGAGGTCACTGGAATATAGATAGGTTTCTGATAAACAAGTAAATGTCCCTGAGTCTATGAGCTCTAATTCAACCTCCTCCTAGCACAGCTTCCCAGCTGGGATATTCCAAATTTTAGGTTATTTTTACAGGATTAATGGGTTTTAATATGTATTTTACAAACTTACTTTATACTAAGGAAGAACACATTTAAGGTAATAATACCTTTTTAAAATTTATTTATCCACCTACATACCTGTCTATTCTGCAGCAGAGAGTATTTAGTGATTTTTTGTCACTATGGGTCACTATAGGGTCACTATGAAGACCCTAGAATTAGATCCCATCTCCTTTTCATATGTGACAGAGTGGGGCTTAGCGAGGTGAGTCACAGAGTTGGAGTTGCACACACAGCAAATCATGGAACATGGTTTTGAACCTCCAGATGCCTGGAACCAACACTCATGACAGGAGTAAGGAGTGATGTTGATGGCTCTGTGGTGAAAGACGACGTGAACATTTAAAAAGTTGGTGTCAGTGGCTCCATACAGCTCCATGAGGACGTCCAGCATGCCCCCTGACACAGTGGGCATAGCAATTCCTTGAGTCATCAGCAGAAAGTAACCTTGTGTCTGGAGCATCCCATTTAGCATGCAATAAAGCTTGTAAATTGAAGGCAACATATTGCAGTGGGGAGATTGAGGGTTTTAAATTTAGCAAGACCTGGGTTCAAATCTTGACTCCAGGACACACTGGTTTGAACAAGTTTGACTTCATGAATAAACGAAGGATTGTGCTGAGAATAGATGAGATGACATACATCGTAGTTCTGGTTTGGTGTCTGACACATAATAGACCACCAGGAAATTATAGGCATTAATAGATAGAAAAATATTTTCATCTTACATGGCTTACATTAAAAACAAGATTTCAGGAAGATGGTTGGCTCCTGTCTTAAGGTTCGGAAAGGCAGAAGCTTTGCTCTTGTTTCCATGAGTCCCATCTATGCTATCCAGGAGCCACTTTGGATACTTCAGATATTTGGTGATCACAGCACAGAAGTTTTTAAATTTACCAATTATAACAATTCAGTCCAACACTTTTAGGAGAAAAGTTTTTCTGTGGTAACTTCTATGAATTTAACTCTAGCATTGATTGATTGAGATGGAGTTTCACTCTTGTTGCCCAGGCTGGAGTGCAATGGCAGAATCTTGGCTCACTGCAACCTCTGCCTCCCAGGTTCAAGTGATTCTCCTGCCTCAGCCTCCCGAGTAGCTGGGATTACAGGCATGCACCACCATGCCTGGCTAATTTTGTATTTTTAGTAGAGATGAGGTCTCTCCATGTTGGTCGGGCTGGTCTTGAGCTCCCAGCCTCAGGTGATTCGCCTGCCTCAGCCTCCCAAAGTGTTGGGATTACAGGCATGAGCCACTGCGCCCGGCCGCATTTATTTACTTAACTTTTAATTTCAGGGGTACGTGTGTAGGTTTGTTCCATAGGTAAACTCGTGTCACAGGGTTTGTTGTACAGATTATTTCATCACCCAGGCATTAGGTCTAGCACCTTAGCTATTTTTCCTGCTCTTCTCCCTCCTATCACTCGCTACCCTCAAGAAGGCCTCAGTGTCTTTTGTTCCTCTCTATGTATTCATGTATTCTCTTCACTCTAGTCCCACTTACAAGTGAGTACATGCGGTATTTGGTTTTCTGCTCCTGCATTAATTTGCTAGGATAATGGCCTCCAGCTCCATCCATGTTTCTGCAAAGAACATGATCTCATTCTTTTTATAGCTGCATAGTATTCCATGGTGTATATGTACCACATTTTCTTTGTCCAGTCTACTATTGATAGGCATTTAGGTTGATTCCATGTATTTGCTATTGTGAATAGTGCTGCAATGAATAGACTCTAGTATATATTCTTTATTCAGTCAGTGCCTCATTAATTTTAGATGTCACCACAGGTTTTAAGTTTCCTAGCTATTGAGTTAATAAATCTTCATTGATCTAGGTATCATGTAGGTAAAGTATTTCACCTAGAAGATGGTGAGTGGGTTTCAAATCCTGGGGCTAAGAAACCTATGAGTTAGGAAGGTTTCTTCTTCCTCCCCAGCCTCATTGGGCATCAGCCCTCCCAGTGCAAACAGGAGTAGAGAACAGGGACGTAAACCTCAGGCGGAAGTGTCCCCAATCTTCAAAATGCCCACCGAGCCCCTTAGGAGGACAAAACATTGACAGTGGACTAAGGCTCCAGAGCCAGCCCCTGGGGCAGCACTGCCTGCCATCCGGCCCAGAGGCCCTCTCCATCTCTTCTGCTCTTGCCCTCCCATCCGGCCCTGTCCCTCCCCAGCACTAGTCCACCAGCACCCTCATGGGCACACTTCTCAGCATCTCTAATACGCTGCACCCGGGGGTTCCTCCATGTTCGTTCTGCTATTTCCTCCCTCAGCCCCTGCCCCCCACCCCTTCAGACGCCACCCAGACGCCAGCCGCTGGTGAGCCCACCATGCTGTCTCGTGGAAACCCACTGGGAGAGTCTTCCTTTCCTCTCTTCAGGCCGGCCTCCAGTCAGCTGGCTTGCTGGAATACAACTCAGTATCAACTGAGCTCACTAGCATCGCTAGTTGAGTTTCTAATTTCCAAATCAAATTGACAATTTAAAATTAATTTTGATGGGCTTCCAAACCACACTTGACACTATCGATCCCTTAGTAAAGATTTTCCTCTTCCTCACTTTCCAGCCCACCCCAGCCTCTGCCTTTGTCCTCTCCCCACATCAGCCCCTGTGCCTCCACGTGAGCCCTCCCATGATTCTCAACCAGTCTCAGGTCTAAATGACCACCCACGTGCGTGGAGAGGGACTCTGGCCCAGCACCTCCAGCTCTGACTGCTTGAGCAAAGCCCCAGGTGGTATCTGTTCCCCAGGATCTTAACACTGATACTCCTGAGACATCTCAAATGCAGCACCTGAGCTTGGCCATCACCTTTCTTCTGATGGCTGCCCTTCTTGCATTCTTTGGTTTGGTTTGTTTTTTGAGACAGGATCTCGTTCATAGCTGCAGCCTCCTTCCCCTGGTCACAATCCATCCTCCCATCTCAGCTTCCTGAGCAGCTGGGACTATAGGCACTCACCACCACATCTGGCTAATTGTTTAAATCTTTAGTGCAGATAGGGTCTCACTATGTTGTCCAGGCTGGTCCTGAACACCTGGCCTCAAGCAACCCTCCCACGCGAGTCTCCCAAAGTGCTGAGATTACAGGCACAAGCCATGTTGCCTGGACCTCTTGTATTTTTTAGCTCAGTGGCATCAATATCTCTGCTGCTATAAAAGCCAGGCTCACAGGAGTGTCTATTCCCCTTGTTCAGTAGGTGGCCGTGTGCTTCTGAAATCATTTCCCAAACACCTCCACCCCTACCCCTCACCAGCCCTGACATTCACACCCTCATCCCTGGCATGGACCCCTCCAAGGAACTCCTAAGATAGCTTGTTTAATAATCTACATAAATCTTAACTTATCCAGGCCACCCCTCTGCTTAAACTCTTCCACTGCCTTCTCATCACTGATGGAATTGAATTATTTAACATGTCCAACGGCTGTGATTATCAGGCCCCTCTCTGCTGCAGCTTGACACCACACACAGGGCTCATCTACTCGGGACACCTCTGATCGCCAGGCCCCTGCACCTGCTTTCTGTCCTCTGCACAGAATGACATTGTTCCATTCACTCTGCCGTTAACCATGTAATCATGGTTAACCATGTAATCGTCTCCTGCAGCCCTCACCATCTCTGCATCTGACCCTGCCCCTCCCTCAGACTGAGTCTGGGGATCAGCATGACTGGTCTGGAACCTACAGTATTCTCCCCTTGTTTCCGGTTCCTTTCTGAGGTTTCAACTACTCACCACAGTCAACCCCAGTTTGAGAATGCCAAATGGAAAATTCCAGAAATAATTCATAAGTTTTAAATTGCACTCCATTCTGAGTAGCCTGATAAAGTCTCACACCTTCTCACTCCATCCTGCTCTGGACCTGAATTGTTCCCTTGCCCAGGGTGTGCACGCCCTGTGGGCTATCCGGCAGTTAGTCCCTAGTGGCTGCCCAGGTGATCAGGTCAACAGTCACAGTGTCGCAGCACTTGTGTTCAAATCATCCTTATTTGACTTTATAATGGCCCCGAAGCACAAGAATGGTGATGCTAGCATGTTATTATAGTTGTGCTATTTTTATTTCTAATATTTATTTATTTATTTATTTATTTATTTATTTATTTATTGAGATGGAGTCTCGCTCTGTCACCCAGGCTGGAGTGCGCTGGCGCGATCTCGGCTCACTGCAACCTCTGCCTCCCGGGTTCAAGTGATTCTCCTTCCTCAGCCTCCCAAGTAGCTGGGATTACAGGCACCTGCCACCACAGCCGGCTAATTTTTTGCACTTTTAGTAGAGACCAGGTTTCATTATGTTGGCCAGGCTGGTCTCAAATTCCTGACCTCGGGTGATCACCCACCTTGGCCTCCCAAAGTGCTGGGATTACAGGCATGAGCCACTGCGCCCAGCCTATAGTTGTGCTGTTTTTATTAACTATTTTTTTATTAGTTACTGTTGTTAATCTTTTACTGTGTCTAATTTATAAATTAAACTTTATGCTAGGTATGTATATATAGGAAAAACAGCATAGACATGGTGTGGTACTGAGATTTTATGCATCCACTATGGGTCTTGGAACGTATCCCCCATGAACAAGAGGAGTTAATGGATTTCAAATGTCATATTGCACTTCCTATAGTATTTTCACTGGCTATTTTTCAATGCTGGACTCAAAGCTTCTTAGGGTGTGGAATGAATCTTCTGTTTGGCTTTGGCCCTGACGTCTGTGAACATGCCACGTGGTCAGTACTCAATAGTCCTAAAAGTACTCTCGGTGTGGACATTGGGAGGGAGTACATCCCTCGCCAGCTGTTTTTCTTCTAAGTAAGCTGCATGTACTCACTGACTGACTATAGATTTTGTCTTCCTCCTCCTGTCCTACTCAAGAGAGGAGTCCAATATTCATAAAAGCAGTGGTCTCTTCTCACAGTACTCCATAGCTCCACAGAAAAGTCTTAATGTTTTTTAAGCCGCAGTGTTTTAGGCGCTGAGTTTTTACTAAGAGACTCTAAAGCTGGTCAAGTTATAACTCCTTCCTTTTAACATCTCCAAAGAGTGATTTCTACCAGTTTTCCTGGCACAGACTCAAAGTTTTACTTTCATTTTACTTACTTCAAGAGCATAAAGAGGTGCTTAGTATAGCATTTTCTTCTCTCCTAAACTTTTACATCCTAACTGACAATTTTCCTCAGAGCCAGCCTTAAAATTTCTCACATTGTCTTTTTACATTCTTTTTTCTTCCCTCCGTCTCTCTCCCTCCCTCCCTCCGTCTCCTTCCCTCCCTCCCTCCGTCTCCTTCCCTCCCTCCCTCCTCCGTCTCCTTCCCTCCCTCCCTCCGTCTCCTTCCCTCCCTCCCTCCTTCCCTTCCTTCCTTCCTTCTTCCCTCCCTTCCTTCCTCCTTCCCTTCCCTTCTTTTCCCTTCCCTTCCTTTCCTCTTCACTCCCTCTCTTTCTCTTTTCCTTCTTTCCTCCCCCACTTTCTTCTTAAGAATGTGCTCTTCACATCAAAAGCCTAGTTGTACATTTCGAATCTTTGTAGAAAAATAGGACCCAAAGTGTTGAGCCATCAGGATGATAAGGTAGAGAATCTAAGGTGTAAGAAGGAGTAGATGATCCTTTTAGGTTAGAGATCAAAATAAATTATTACCATGATCTATGCTGTAATTTCTAAAAAAAAAAAAATTGTAATTTTGTCAAAACCGGTAGCAATTGGGCTTAGTTGGAAAGAGACTAGCACAGCCAGGATGAAGAGAGAGACTGCTTTAACCCTGGTGTTCAAACTATACTTTGCAAGTTAAACACTGACTTATTTTTTTCAAGTTATGTAACTTACTGCAGTAGATGGAAAACTGAAATCTACATGGAATTTTCTTACTAATATTAGTAATGATTGTCTTTGCTTAGTTTAAAAATATCTCAAAAAATTAAGATGAAACATATATTGCCCATACATGTGAAGACATGGTGTTATTTTAGTGCTTTTTTATCTTGAAGGTATAGAATAAGCAAGTCTCAGAGCAAGTTCACCTTAGAGAGCCTTAGGGTATCTTGCATTCACTTGGCTTCAAAGGCCGTCTTCCCCAAGACAGATTAGTGCCAGGCACCACGGCTTCCTCTCCCTCCATTCAAAACATCTGGGCTTCTGGAGGCTGACTCTAAGACAACCTGTCCCACCGGTGTAAAGGGAGGTGGAAGATGGCAGAGCCCAAAGAGAGGCGAGGTGAGAGAGGAAAAGCACTTTTTAGGGTGGATACTGGGATGTGAATTTGGATGTGATCACTGTGTTGACATATGGTGACTGGGTCAGGGCATGGATAGTGGAGGTAGGAAGCTGTGGTCCAGATGAGAGACAGGACTTCAGGAACCCACACATGCAGTTGGAGAGGGAAAAGGCAGTTGAGTTTTGGAAGTGCAGACCTGGGATGGCAGCCTAATTTGAGACCAACTTGTCTGCAGCCTAATAATGCACTCTCGGGAACTTCTGTTCCTTCTTCTGCAAATGAGGGTAACATTGCGCTCTCAGCAGAATGCTTGTAATGCCAGAAAGAAACAGCCCTGGAAAGAACCCTGCATAGCCTGACAGTGTGGCCACTGAACCAGACATGACTGAATTCTCCTCCTTCAGCTGTGACAGACTTTGAGTAAGGGAACAGAGACTTGGTAAACCCAGCTCTGCATATGGTTCTGAGAGCAATGAGGTTGCACTCAGAGTTGAGATAATGAATTAGCCACTTGGCCGAGGTGGCTTTGGGCAAGTCAGTCCCCATTGCTTTCCTCATTTGTGCCTCATGCAATTGTTGATAATCTCCATGCAGTGCCTAACACAGCACACACATGCAGTGCATGTTAGCTGGCCTTGGGATTGCCTTCCCACCTGGTGTTTATATCTGCAGCACTAGTTACTGAATTCGTTATTCTTTTCCACTGTTTTTAAAGACACTTTTCCATTAAAGTCCCTTATTGCTTACAGGAATCTCTAAGGATAATTTTACATGATTTTTATATGTTGTTGAACTTGCTCTGCTGAAGAACATAATTGAGAAACCAAGGGAGGGAAAAAAGAACAAAAGAGAGAAATGAAGGAAGGAAGAACTAAGGAAGGAGGGAAGGAAAGGGAAGGGAGAATAAACCGCATAGAGCAAACTAAGAGCGATATTGTCTATGGGATTTTTCCCTCATGGTGACAGCCGCCTCCAGAACATATCACGGAATGAGAGCGAGGCTTGTAACAGCCTGATAGGAATCTTACGGGACCAGGGGGAGGCAGGGCTCCTTACAGGACTGTGACTTCACAACAAGGACACAGCATTTTATTCTTGAGCAACCTACATGCCACATAAGAAGAATTCCATAATAAAATAATCCGGGTGCATCAAATATCTGCCTTTTGGAGGCTCACTCTGTGCACTAACTTACTAAAAGTGTTAAGAGTCCCATAGTGGAGAAACCTGTTCATGTTGTTTACCCCAAGCTTCCAGTCTTTTTGGACTCTATTTCTGTGGGGTGTCTGTTCATACCTCGTACTCTGAAGAACACAGACAGGGAGGCCATGCCCTGGAGACAACCGTGTTCTCTAATCCCAGGTGTCCCCCAAGCCCTCGGCACCTTTCTGTGGTTTCACTTGGGATCCGAAGGGAACACCTATTATACTCACCTCTTTTCTTTATGCCAGGTGTCCCCTGTCCCCAAACCACAGACCGCTACCTATCTGTGTCCTGTTAGGAACCCAGCCTCACAGCAGGAGGCGAGTGGCAGGCCAGTGGCATTGCAGCCTGAGCTCCGCCCCCCATCAGATCAGCAGGTGGCATCAGATTCTCATGGGAACTCAAACACTATTGTCAACTGAGCATAGGAGGGATCTAGGTTGTGTGCTCTATATGAGAATCTAATGCCTGATGGAACAGTTTCATCCCGAAACCATCCATCTCCACCCCGTCACTGTCCATGGAAAAATGATCTTCCAAGAAACTGGTCCTTGGTGCTAAGAAGTTGGGGAGCACTGCTTTATGCCTTTAGTAAAGAGATCATTGCTAGATATCTCTGCCAGTCTCCTTGATATCCAGATAGGTCATGCAGGCACCAGGGAAATGGAACTGGTGAGCCCCGGAGGATGAGAGGTGTGATCCTGCATCCTGCTTAAATCAGAGGTGCAGGCTCTCCTCAGGCGGCCTCTCGCCAATCTCCTCCAACAGCACTCTCTATCTGGCTCCTAGAACTACAGATTCAGATGCAGTTTAAAGTCTGAGGTGTCTGTGGCTCTTTCTTGAGCAGGAAGTGAAAGACAAAGTGTATTAAAATTCAAAATTGGAAACCCTGGTAACCAGGAGACACGGTACCAGATGGACCCGTGTCTTTAAGTGACAGTGATCTGCCGTCTGCTGCGGGGCTCCCAGGTGGACGGGCTGCTTGCTATGTGCCCCAGCTGTCCTCGTCTGGGACGCAGACACCCTGCCTTCTTGTGCCTTTGGCTGCCATTTCAGCTCTCGTGAGCAGGTTGGCAGCTTGTCACACGCTGTCAGCCTCTGAGCCACCCACCCGCCCCCCGTCCTGCGGGTGCAGAGGACTCAGGCTCCTTTGGAGTCACTTATGAGGCCACGAGCTGAAGTGTTGGTGGCGGAATATGTGGCTTCTGCCTTGTGCCTGAACAGACAGTCAGCTGTGGGTTCTCGTGCCTCATTTACCCTTGGAGTTCTGCAAGGACAAACCGTGCTTGGGACATAGCCGAATGGCATCTGATGGAGGGAACAGTCCTTCCTGGAGTCCTGCCTGAGTGCTAACTCCAACAGAACGCCTCTGCCCAGGGGCTTGGAGCCCACATCGCCAACAGGCAGTGTGCCCACTGTGTGCTCGCACCCTCTCAGCCATGCAGTGTGGCCTATTTGTGGATGCATCCTGAGTCCCTTCAGGTTTTGTTTGACACCGACGCTCTGACGCAGACTTGCAAGCATCCAGGCTGAGGAGGCTGTCTGATTGTGGTGCTGTTCATTATCATTAGATGTGAGGTTTACATGGGGAGGATGATTTGGTCATGGAGTGCTACTCTCCAAATGCCTGTCTGAGAGATTTGCAAGGCACTGGGTCTTTTCAAGCCTGCTAGCAGCTGGAGTTCAGCTGCAGCTTTGCATGGCTTTTGAATGCTAATAACTGCAGCAGCCCAATTGTCACTGAGTCTTGTTGCTGAGAAATGCCATCATGAGGCAACGACTAAGCTAAGAGATGATCTCAGATGAGAGTAACAAATACTCCAGACCCCTTTCCTTTCTGCTCTGTAGAACAAATGGACAAAAAGCCTTATATTTAGTGCTGGTGGCTGTGAAGGATGTTCAAGGTCACACAAGACATTGCCTAGAGTTTTGCTGCAGAAGCACCAAAGGAGATGCATTGTAAAGTGATTGCATATCTAAGGTGGTCCCTATTTAATAGGGTGTCAGCTCATTGATTAATCTACAAAAATTGCACCAAGAAAATTAGGAGAAAGCATGGAAACAATAGGAAAATGTTCACTGTGTAGATGCACTTGTTAATTCTGAAGTTATTTGTTATTCATGGATCTCAACAATAGCTCCTGAACCAGCTGGCCTTCCTTTGGACATGGGACAGCGGCTTGGCATTTTAGGTGTCATCTTTTTGCTCATTTAGATCTAGGGGTCCTATCTGTCTCCACGGGTGGGCTGAGAAGCAGACAGCAGCACTGAGCCCAGGAAGGGAGGCAGGACCCCTGTAGGTTCTCCGTCCTCCTCAGCCCTCACCTTAGGAGGATGGTGCTCACCACCCACACTCACTTCTGTCGTCCCAGGTGTCTCTGCCCAGCCACACGCTCCTGGCCTTTGTGTGGTCTCCATGACAGAACAGTTATTTCATTGTAATGCGAACAAATCCATATACCTGTTTTCATTTTTAAAAGAAAAAGATGCATTTATAACTAAGTCAAATTGCGTAATATTAATATTTTGTAAACATTATTTGAAAAAACATAAAACTCTATCCTGATGTGCTTAGTTACTGTTACAGATTTATGTACTTCTGTGCAACTTGCATAATGGCCATTGGAATCAGCCTTGGGCACCACACAGTCGTTAGACAATGGTACTAATAATTCCCTTTGTTAAGACGGGAAAATGCACTCACAGTGTTCCAGATCGTCGGCGTTGGCATGAGATCAGGGGGAACACTTCCGTTTCCTCACGTTCTAAACAGAAAGGATCAAAGTCCTCTGAACATTACATCATTTTTTTGAAACGATCATTTTATAAAATGCTTGCATGGGCATTTTCTGCCTATTTGACCTTTTCTAAATTGCTTTCAGTTTTAAGCCAAATTAATTTATATAATTAACATATATTTATCAAAACATTAAACTCTATACATTTATGACAAACTTTTTAATTTTTTTAAAAGTCTGCCGTAAGCTACCATTACAGGTATCTTTTTCTGGCAGTGTGTGTGTGTATGTGTGTCTTTGTGTGTGTGTGTGTGTCTGTGTGTCTTGTGTGTGTGTATTTTTTTTCCAGTGGATACTGAAAGATGTTCTTCCCTTCTTTCCCACACCATCTTCTACACTTTTTACTTTAGAATGAGCTCTCCTTCCTAACTTTCCAATTTAAATCTGGCCTTGTGGACACCCTTTGTATCCCACCAGGATATCATGGTGCGGCAAGTTTAGAAACACCAGGAAGGAAGATATGAAGACAGGACTATTTTTATAATATGTCTTTTATCTGTAGTGCCACTTAGGTCTCTGTCTCAGACACAGACAGGCTAGAGCGCCGGACGGCGTGTTCAGGAAGCGCCGGAGGAAATGCGTTGCTGATTGCATTTCACAAATTCAGCGGCACTCCTATGTCCCAGACGGCCATGGGGGCATCTCCTTTGCTTTCTCCAGAATCACCTCTGCACGGGCCATTTGCTCAGGTCGTACACAGACGATGAGGCCACACCTTCAGAGCCATGTGTATGCCAGTTCCATGAAGTCACCTGCCAGGAGCTTCCTAAGGCGTGGGCACCTTCAATGGCCCTGAAAGACGTCTCACAGGTTCTTGCCCTTGTAAGAGATGTGTGTATGTTTTTGTGCATTCACGCACACACAAACACACGTGCTTTTCAACAAAGCAAATATTAAGATAGTCTTCATGATCAGAGATATTTTTACAAGTAAAATTACATTTTATATTCAGCCCATTTTATTTTTTTCCAGAGAAGATTTATAAGAATAATGATATAATTAAAGGTATAATTCACTACAATATTCTTTGAGGTTTGCAGGGTAAGAGCAGGGTGGTGAGGTGTGGAAGTCTATGAAAAATAACATTTAAAGTACATTGTAAACGTTCCAGCTCCTTTAATCCTTTGCAAACAATTCCATTACATGTAAGTGTATCTACCCAGGGCACGTCTGATGACGACATAGCTGGACTTTCATGGTTCACTGGAACCAGGGGCTGGAAGATGCAAAGGAGCTTTCCTTTGGATCCAGCACCTAAAGCATCTGCCGTTTCCCACACTAGTCCGTAAGGTTTTACTTTCCACTTCACTCACAGCTTAGAGAAACCATAGTACTAGAGACTCAGGGGCAGGGATTCTGCACAGACTATGGATTTGATTATACAAGGAACAATAAGTTACTATGAACAATTCCATTTATGCCTAGTTTTCCAGCACACAATATGGAGGAATTTAACCTGTGAGCCATACAGATGGCCAAGCCCAGCAGGTGGAAATCTGAGATGAGGCCACTGACTGGTGACCTCCATCAGCAGCTTCTCCCTCCCGAAGGCGGCCCAGGCGTGGGCGTGGCTGGGGAGCTATGACTGTGAGCGGCATTAGTCCTGGGAGGCTGAGGGCAGAGCAGGAGGGAGGGGGACAAAGCCTCCCCCACCCCCACCTGACGGCCTAACCTCCCAGGTGCAGGTCCAACCAATGCACATTGGTTTTTCTGTTTTTAGGATTTTTTAAAACATAACTTCAACTTTTATTTTAGATTTTAGGGGGTACATGTGTAGGCTTTTTAGCTGGGTATATTGTATGATGCTGAGGTTTGGGGTACGGTTGATCCAGGTACTGAGCATAGTACCCAGTAGTTTTTCAACCCTTGCGCCCATCCCTCCCTCCCCCTCTAATAGTCCCCAGCGTCTATTGCTCCCATCTTTATGTCGACAGGTACCCAGTGTTTCATTCCCACTTATAAGTGAGAACACACGGCATTTGGTTTTCTGTTCCTGTGTTCACTTAGGATAATGGCCTCCAGCTGCATCCACGTTGCTGCAAAGGACACGATTTTGTTCTTTTGATGGCTGCATAGTATTCCATGGCAACATGCATTTTAAATCAGACCAAGTTTGTGTAGGGTAAGCTCCTCTTTCCTTTAGCTGTGCCCATCCCCTGGGCATAGATGCCACCCCACGTCTCAGCCTTCTGTCCCCTCTAACACCTGGGCCTCCCAAATGACCCACCTCTGCCCCCCACATCGTTCTTAGCACCTAATACAGACATCAGGAGAAGAATAATCTCTTAAACAAAGGCTCAGTGGTACATGAGTAAGTGAGGCTCCTACTGCCTGAGAGGACTTGAGAGTCTAAGATAAACGTTGGCTTCCAAGGGAATCCCTGACCAGTAGAATTGCAGGAAGTATGGCCATGTGGGGTGAAGGCAGGCTGTGCAGATAGAGTGACCGACCACCTCGGCCCCAGGCACAGCCTCCTCCATCAGCTCCAGTTTTTCTAGGACATTCCTCTCTGTTTTTAAACTTCAGAATCTACAACTTTTTTTTTTTTTTTTTTTTTTTTTTTTTTTTTTTGAGACGGAGTCTCACTCTGTCGCCTGGGCTGGAGTGTAGTGGCACAATCTCGGCTCACTGCAAGCTCTGCATCCCGAGTTCACGCCATTCTCCTGCCTCAGCCTCCCGAGTAGCTGGGACTACAGGCGCACACCACCGCACCCAGCTAATTTTTTGTATTTTTAGTAGAGATGGGGTTTCACTGTGTTAGCCAGGATGGTCTCGATCTCCTGACCTCGTGATCTCCTGCCTCGGCCTCCCAAAGTGCTGGGATTACAGACTTGAGCCATCGCGCCCACCCTACAACTTTTTAAAAAAGTTATGGTTGGGCATGGTGGCTCACACCTGTAAGCCTAGCAATTTGGGAGGCCAAGGCAGGCAGATCATCTGAGGTCAGGAGTTTGAGACCACCCTGGCCAACATGGCGAGATCCTGTCTCTACTAAAAGTTCAAACATTAGCCAGGCATGGTGGTGCGTGCCTGTAATCCCAGCTACTTGGGAGTCTGAGGCAGGAGAATCACTTGAACCCAGGAGGCAGAGGTTGCAGTGAGCCGAGATCATGCCATTGCACTCCAGCCTAGGCAACAGAGCAAGACTCCGTCTCAAAAAAAAAAAAAAAATAGTTATCAGAGTTTGGGTTTGCTTGTCTATATACATCAGCTCACAAGGCAGTGGGAACAGAATCTCTAACCCTTTGTTAATGTTCACTGCACACAAATGTACCTCTGAACGGTTACTGTGCATGGATGTTGAGCTCCCTCTCCAGATGGGAACACGTACAACACAGCCCAGGGAGTCGGTGCTTCACGCCTGGTGAGTCGGTCTTATGCAGAGATCCTGGTGGTATTTGCGTAACAACAAACTCAGTCACCACTGTTTGAGCAAAAGTTCTATTAAAATATCTGCAAAGTTGATAAGATGCATAGGACATGTGGGATATTGAAATAATGAGAAAATTAATATAAAGGATGGTAGGAGGAAGAATGCTGTGACAATTCACGGCACTGTCTTCTAAACATCTGCTGCGTCCATAAGCGTTTAGAAAGGTCACTGTTCTGGTTCTCAAGAGTGGATGATTGTGACTCATAACACAAGATGTTTGCTGAGTCTAGGAAAGGATTCACCTGCATCCTGAACAAGGCTCAAACAGGCAAGAAAGGGGGACAGCAGCCGCGTAATTTTGTGTCATGTGAGAGAAAGCATAAACTTGATATGAATTTGATCTTTCAAGAAAAGGTAGACAGAAGTAATTATTTTTAAAGGAAAGCTGTTATTTTCTTATATTGACTAAAAAGAAAACATTAAGCTTTCTCTTGTGGGGGAAGGAGAATCTCAAAATAACAGATGAGGACGTGCTTGGGTTTTTAATTATCATTTTTAAAATTTCCAAAATTCATTGACTGAGTCAGTCTCCCTATATAGAAGTTTCTCCATGTTTAAAGTTTCTCTGCGACCTTAAAAGGAGGCTCCTGGACTAAGGTTTTACTCCAGCTCTCTGCTGTTTGGCTGAGTCTTGTTCTTCGTTCTAGCACTCAGCTTTCTCTACAGCTTATTCGTCTGCCCTGGCCCCATGACTTAGGGCTGCTTGTAAAATCCAAACATATCCTCAAAGAGTGAGCATTCTTGATATGCCAGAAACTATTATTGGCCCTCACGGACTTTTCCAAAATAGATTTTAAGTGGACTGTCTCTTCTCCTGATATGAGAGGTTTAATTAGTGCACCTCTTCTGATGGGAAGCTTAGCTCTGTCTATCAACAGTAGGAAAAAGAGTGCTCAAGCAGAACCCAGGCCCAGAAATCCAACTTCTGAAACTGAAATTCATTATCTCACGGGATAATGCAATACATAGATAGAGATGGAAAAAGGGAATGTGTTCTCTGTATTGGTTTAAACAGGTGGATGGGGCATCCTAAAAGTCTTATGAAACATGTTACAGCCACAGGAACTCCTAAGCAGCCTTAAAATGGTAATATAAATTTAAATTTATTGACATAAAAAATCCATATGTTTATTAGTGGAAAGGCAGATTATAAAGGGCTTACCTGTGGGATTCCATTTACACACCACCATGTATTTTCATGATTATGCATGCCTGTGTGTGCATTAATTATACAGAAGGAATGAATAAAAGGATATCAATAAAAAAAGTAGTTATCTCTTTGTGGATGAAATGTCCACTGATTTTCATACCATCCATACACTTCTCCATGGGATTTGATATCTTACAAGAGCATGCATAACGTTTACAATGAAAACAAGCGGTATTGGAATTAATACGCAGCTTTCTGAGACATTTTCAAAGACAGTGAAATAATTTGGGGTTAATTTTAAAAAAGTATTTGATAATTTCAATATGCAATTGCCCAATTCCAAACAATCAAAAAATTATATTTGAAGACATTGATCCAGGCCAGGCACAGTGGCTTATGCCTATAATCCCAACACTTTGGGAGGCTGAGGCAAGTAGAACACCTGAGGTCAGGAATTTGAGACCAAACTGGCCAATATGGTGAAACCCCATCTCTATTAAAAATACAAAAATTAGGCCGGGCGTGGTGGCTCACGCCTGTAATCCCAGCACTTTGAGAGGCCGAGGCGGGCGGATCATGAGGTCAGGAGATCAAGACCATCCTGGCTAACACGGTGAAACCCCATCTCTACTAAAAATACAAAAAATTAGCCAGGTGTGGTGGCGGGCACCTGTAGTCCCAGCTACTTGGGAGGCCAAGGCATGAGAATCGCTCGAACTAGGGAGGCGGAGGTTGTAGTGATCCAGGATCATGCCACTGCACTCCAGCCTGGGCAACAGAGTGAGACTGTCTCAAAAAAATAATAATAATAATAAAGAAAAAAATAAAGACATTGATCCATTATCTTGCAAAAAGAGCAAATTTCTACAAAATAGAATAAGCACACTGTTAAACAGCTTTTTAAACAAAAACAATTGGATTAAATTGCCTTTCAAAACATTCTTATTGGTTCCTGACTTTTAATGTGTATAAAATTTTAAATTCGCTATGGCACATTTTAAAAACATTTTATTTAATCTAAGTTGAGATGATTTTACATTTAACAGTAATGCTCATCAATATATGTCAACAACTTTCTTGTTTTGAAAGGCTTTATAGGACTCTCTTAAATTAGGAATTTCAATCTGCCGATATACATGTGTTATGGCAGATGATTAAATACAAGAAAGAAATAAGCAACATATTTTATTTCTGCTGTGAGAAATCTCTTTCTAATTTAGTTTATGTGATATATCATGTTGTGCTTTATAATTTTTAATACATGATGCAAAAGTTTTGACTGATCCTGGCTCCCCAATCTGAAATGCCATTCTTAAAAATAGAACAAACAAGAATAAACCAACATACCTGAGGAAATTAAAACACATTTTTATTTTTCAAGAATGTGAGTAACTTTAATAAAGAAAATATTTTTCTCAAAATGATAGTTTTGTTTGCTATAACCATGGAAGAGTAAGCAGCATTTTCCAATGTTTCTGTTCTACTCAGTCTTCAGCCATAACATGAGGAACAGAACTGCCTCTTGTGCAGCGCAGACGTCTCCTGGTGCCTGGACATGCATTTTTTAATATTTATTTATTTTTTTTGAGACAGAGTGTCACTCTGTCACCCAGGCTGGAGTGCAATGGTGCAATCTCAGCTCACTGCAACCTCTGCCTCCCGGGTTCAAGTGATTCTCCTGCCTCAGCCTCCTGAGTAGCTGGGATTATAGGCGCACATCACCACGCCCAGCTAATTTTTGTATTTTTTCTTTTTTTTTTTTTTTAAGTAGAAACAGGATTTCATCATGTTGGCCAGGCTAGTCTCGAACTCCTGACCTCAGGTAATCCACCCACCTCGGTCTCCCAAAGTGCCGGGATTACAGGCGTGAGCCACTGTGCCTGGCCTGGACATGCACATTCGTTTGTAACTCACCTGCATTCTTCACTCTGGCAGCTACAGTTAAAAGAAATTTCATGGTTTCTGGAGACCACATCTCCCCTTCCAGTGGATGGCATTCCAGCAGTCAGCAGACGTGTATAGGAGGAGGAGACGCCATGCGCGTCTTCCGTATGCTCTGTTGCAGGAAGTCCTCTCAGATTCACGCCTCTTGGTAGACCAGATGCTGGTCTTGGTGTCCTCATCTTATCCCTGCACCTAACACAGGGCCCTGTAATTATCTCCCTGCTAGAATCCAAGCCCCTTCATAAGAAGGAACGTGATTGTTTTGCATGTGCTGTTGGTAGTGCAGTTCCTAGAAGACAGAATGGCGTGGCCATGGCGAGTGGCCTGCCCAGCTAGCACAGTGCGCCTTCGCTGCGGCCCGGGTGGGAAACCACACCAGGCTTTCGGAGGCCGTCCTTATTTCTAACAAGCCTCATGAGGATGTGTGATAGATTACTGATTTCTTTGAATACAAGAAAATCTAAACAGTAAGAATAATATAGATTTACTAAAATTGAAGGTTTCATGATGAAAAATAGAGAAAGAACATACATTGATTTTAAACCAACAAAGAGATTGGGCTCTGCTAACAGGCTGGGACGTGTCCATGATTGACTTGCTCCCTCATCCTGAGGGCGAGGGAGGGGAGAGAAATAATCTCTCATATCTACATCTCTCAGCAACTGTTACTCAGAGCTGAGAAATGTGTTTGCTTGTCAAGAAGATTCTCAGCCGTGGTTTGAAGAATTTAACAGTTTCCTGGATATCAGACCTGATCTTGTCGGTGAGGAGCGGAAGAATTTAAATTCCTCACTCTTTAGTAACATATTAACTCTTTCAAACCACAAAGGCATCTGTATGCTGGAATATGCAGTTTCTGAAAGGATTGCTAAGGGACAGAAGGAACAAATTGGCTGCCCTGAGATGAACCATTTTCTCTCCTTTGCTCAATATTCTGTTTCCCAGCAGAGTCGCAGACTGGAGGAACATAAAAAGTGAGAGCTATGTTGTTTGGTTTTCTGTTCCTGTGTAGTTTGCTAAGCATGATGGTTTCCAGCTTCATCCATGTCCTTGCAAAGGACATGAACTCATTCTCTTTTATGGCTGCATAGTATTCCATGGTGTATATGTGCCACATTTTCTTTATCCAGTCTATCACTGATGAACATTTGGGTTGGTTTCAAGTCTTTGATATTGTAACTAGTGCTGCAATAAACATATGTGTGGATGTGTCTTTATAGTAGAACGATTTCTTAAGAGACCCAAGAGAGGACCAGGGTTAAAGGGTCCACAGAGTGGGGGGATAGACTGAAAGAAAGCGCATTCCCCTTTTTCTGGACATCTTAGCACATTCTCTGGCCCTTTGGTCACTCATTGATGATGGCATGGTGTCATCAACACATGGCATGATTATAGCTTTTTCCATAGAGTACAAGACCCAGCCTCCTTTTCCGCTGATTTCTCTTCATCCGTCCACTCTGCCTTTCTTCCTCTCTTTTGTTCATTCATTCATGTATGCCTTTCTGTCTTCTATCAACAAACATACTTCAGAACATGTGTCATACTTTGGGACAGAATGGTCAATGAGACAGGAAACTTCTTGCCCTGCTCAGGCAGGAAATTAGTAGCTTACACAATGTATTAGCCTGTTCTCATGCTGCTAATAAAGACATACCTGAGACTAAGTAATTTATAAAGGAAAGAGGTTTAATGGACTCACAGTTCCACATGGCTGGGGAGGCCTCACAATCATGGTGGAAGGCAAAGGAGGAGCAAAGTCATGTCTTACATGGCAGCAGGAAAGAGAGAGAGTGTGCAGGGAAAATCCCCTTTATGAAACCGTCAGGTCTCATGAGACTTATTCACTATCATGAGAACAGCACAAGAAAGACCCACCCCCGTGATTCAATTACCCTCCACCAGGCCCCTCCCATGACACGTGGGAATTATGAGAGATACAATTCAAGAAGAGATTTGGGTGGGGACACAGCCAAACCATATCACACAGATAGCTTGATTATTAATTAGAATCAACTCAGAAACTCTGCACCAGTGAGGGAGCAGGGAGCTGGAAAGGTGCAGAGAAGGGAACTGAATTTGGTGGAGTGGATTGGATAGAAATAGCCAGGACCAAAGGCAGCCAGAATGGAATGTGGGGAGACTTGAAAGCAAGAAGGCAGATGGTACCTTTGAAGAGGGGCAGGAGTTTCACCTGGGCAGGCAGCCACCTGTGATGAAGAGAAAGTGAGATAGGAGGTGGGAGGTGCCCTCCTTTGCAATACATGTTAAGGAGTTTGGATTGTTAGCCACGGATGAGGAAAGAGATGCATCTTAGTTCCTTTGGGTTATAACAAAATACCACGAACTGGGTAGCTTAAAAAACAATGTTCATTTCTCACAGTTCTGGACTCTGGAAGTCCAGGATCAAAGTGCTGGCAAATCTGTTGTCTGTCTGGTGAGTGCCCATTTCCTGGCTTGCAGACAGTCACTTCCTCACTGTGTCCTCATGTGGTGGAGAGAGAGCTCTGGTCTCTCTTTCTCTTCTTACCAGGGCACTAATTCCATCTAAAGGCTCCATCTTCACGACCTCATCATCCAATGCCTCTCCTCCAAGAGCCATCACACTGTGGTTAGGGCATCAACATAAATGAATTTGGGGAGGACACAGACATTCTGTTAATAGCAGCATGTATGATTTTCAGCAAGGGACATACATAGTCACATTTGTTTTCTAATAATAATGATCCAGATTCTATCTGTGAAAGTGGATTTCAGGGAGCCAGACTGGAGGGATAAGATCTCTTAGGAGATTTACAATAGTAGGAACAAAGTTTGGAGGCATCTTGGTGGCGTGGTAGCAGTGAGGATGGAGAAGCCATCTGGTGGAAGGGGGATGTAAGAAACAATGAACCTGATGTGGAAGCCAGGAGGGAGGTGAGATTCCCAGGGGAGCCAGCATGAGCGCTGAAGCCACGGACACACAATGTACTGGGCTGGGTGCACTCGAGGGCAAATGGATTTTGGGGGAGAGGTGGTGAGTTTAGTTTTGGAAATGTTGAATTGTGTTTGATCACCACACCACTGTCAGGAGACTTTCAGCTGTTTGGAACTAGAAGAGGTGAAAATGGCTGGGGGATCAAGTGGCAGTTTCTAAAGAGAATCAACATTCTCTTCCACCATATGTAGATGAACACTGTGCTGTTAAGTTTAAAGAAATTATTCCTGTGTCCTATTCTTTTTTTTCTCTTAAAGCATCTGCTTTATTTGTACAATTAGGGCATGTGGTATGTCCCTAAGCACCCGGGCATAGTGGAGAGTCAGGAAAAGTAGCTTGGGGAAGGAGGGCACATGACTTCACTGCAAACATTTCCCTTTCGTGTGAGGGTGGGCACCACCTTTAGATGGGGACATGTTGGCCACTGAATCAGATCAGCACCAAGGGACCATTCAGAAAGCAGCAAGTGTGTTGTGATTTGGAGACAAACTGAAAAAAATTAATCAGCTATTTATCCCCTTTTAAAATTAAGCATATTAAAGATAAGAATAAAAATATTTTGCCTTCATATCAGCTTCCCAAGAAAAGGTGTGCTGTGCTGTTTTGTGTTTTTATGCTTTTGAGTTTACACTGGGTGAGTATGAGGAAATTAACTGCTGTGGGATTAATCTCCACAACTAGCAGTAACTTAAAAATAACAACATAAGAGATTAGCATGCTTGAGAAGCATGAGGGGGGAGTGACTTCGATTGTTTTCACTGAATTTGCTGTCCTTTCTTGCTAAGTTCACTGTTTTGTGATGTGCCTTGTTCCGTGTGTCCCTAATTTGCAAATGTTGGGAGAAGTTGCGCTTGATTGACACTAACTGTATGTAGGAGGAGCAGTCTCTCCGTTTTTGTGCCTGCATAGATCATCGCTTTACACTGCCGTGCTGTGATCTTCCTAAACTTTTAAAAGTGTATTTGGAGATAAGCACAAGGTGGGTAATGCTGGCATGTGAGCCGTTGTCCTAAACATTCAAAAAGCACTGTCTCCTAACGTGTGTCTTCATCCCCCGCAAAGAAGACAGTGTGCACAGGAGGAACATAAGGAGAGAAGCATACTTCTCCTCCTTGTTATGACATCTTTCAGAACTTAGCAATTGTCAGTGAATATGAAAAGAGACAACTCCAGCAAAGAAGAGGGGCTGGAGTTTTTAAGGACAGGACAGGGGACTGCTCTTTAAGGCTGACTTACCAAGAAACCCAATAAATTTCCAACAGGACACTGTGAGCATTTCTGATTCTATAGATGCCTTGAAAGGACTTAATTTTTTAGTTCATATATTTCGGTAGACTTAGTCTATTCATATCACATCGATTCTCTCTCTCTCTTTGTCTCTCTATCTCTCTTTTTTAAATTTTACTTTAAGTTCTGGGATACATGTGCAGAACATGCAGGTTTGTTACATAGGTATACATGTGCCATGGTGGTTGGCTGCACTTATCAACCCATCGTCTAGGTTTTAAGCCCTGCATGCATTAGATATTTGTTCTAACACTCTCCCTCCCCTTGCCCCCCACCCCCAGACAGGCCTCAGTGTGTGATGTTCCCCTCTCTGTGTCCATGTGTTCTCATTGTTCAACTCCCACTTATGAGTGAGAACATGTGGTGTTTGGTTTTCTGTTCCTGTGTTAGTTTGCTGAGAATGATGGTTTCCAGCTTCATCCATGTCCCTGCAAAGGACATGAACTCATTCTCTTTTATGGCTGCATAGTATTCCATAGTGTATATGTACCACATTTTCTTTATCCAGTCTATCACTGATGAACATCTGGGTTGGTTCCAAGTCTTTGATATTGTAAATAGTGCTGCAATAAACATATGTGTGCATGTGTCTTTATAGTAGAACGATTTCTTAAGAGACCCTCAAGCTCTGCCAAAAATGATGAACTCTCGGCTGGGCGTGGTGGCTCATGCCTGTAATTCCAGCACTTTGG
The DNA here is from genome assembly GCF_009828535.3 of Hylobates moloch. Taxonomy (NCBI): domain Eukaryota; kingdom Metazoa; phylum Chordata; class Mammalia; order Primates; family Hylobatidae; genus Hylobates; species Hylobates moloch. The sequence continues at coordinate 1,810,393 of NW_026652288.1, read as the reverse complement.
GAGGCCAGGGTGGTTAGATCACGAGATCAGGAGATTGAGACCATCCTGGCCAATGTGGTGAAATCCCCATCTCTACTAAAAATACAAAAATTAGCTGGGTGTGGTGGCACGTGCTGTAATCCCAGCTACTCCGGAGGCTGAGGTGGAAGAATCACTTGAACCAGCGAGTTGAAGGTTGCAGTGAGCCGAGATCGCACCACTGCACATCAGCCTGGCAACAGAGCGAGACTCTGTCTCAAAAAAAAAAAAAAAGAATGAACTCTCTTGCACGTCCCCTTCCAGAGTTAGAGGCCATGTACCTCCCGCAGAGAAGGTGGTGTCTGAGAGAGCAGTCTCTGTGCAGCACATGTGAGGGTACATGACCGAGTTCCCACTTGGGAAGAGCTGTCAGAAGCACCAAAATCTCACGGTTACGTCTCACAATCACTGCTCTTGCAAGTCCTCCCCACTGGCCCGTTTTCGATGGAACAGCTTGTCATGAATATATTGTGTCCATGGCCCCACCTCACCCCCACATTACAGGCTAAAGTCTGCTATTAGCCAAGCTGCTAACCTCTCATTTAGTTACTAATGTGCTTTGTCATCTCTGTAACCATATGTCCACAGGCTAATGGTGGGCATCACATTTATCAATCTAATCAGTAAGTAAATAAACTCTCCGTGCAGCCCCTTTCACCAATAAAATGACATTTTAAAATTGCAAAAGCAATTTTAAAAAGAGAAGGTGACATCCACACTGGAAATTATGAATATGCTTGTGTTGCCTTTTTCTAAACTAGGAGCCACAAGCATAATTTTGCCATAACTGTTGTATCATAGGCTGTTTGATTTATGTGCATCTGTGCACTAAGTGGTGTTTCCTCCAAGTCCCCTAAGTAACGTGCATCCTAATGTGGATGGATTGACTCCTTCCTGTCTTTTCCTCTGAGCTGCACGAGGTGAGCTCTGTGTACCTGGTGGGCTCCTTGCTTTGGTTACTACAGCTTTTTATACTTAGGGAAAGGAAAACCAGGGTAGCTTTGCCCAGGGACTGCTCGCTGCTGTTGAAGACCATCTCGTCTCTGCTTCCATAAGGTATAGCAACACAAATTTCCCTCTCTTTCAGCTTTAAAAACTATTTAGGGGTCATGCATTTTTCCTTTAAATATTGACTGCTCCTTTTTAGAATTTTTAATGTGGAAATTTCTAACTGGATTTATGAACACTCATGAAAAGAGCTTTAAAGATTTTTTCTTGCCTGGGTTTCTTGTTGAAATTTCAAGAATAAAATTGTTTACGACAAATAAAATTGTCATAAACTAAGCAAACAAGAGCACACAAAGAAAAGAGCTAATATTATTCCCCTCATTTTATCCAAAAGTTTGCGTTCACTTGTATCCACTCACAAAAGCGTCTATGTTGACACAAAGCATTTCCTTCCTGCGAACTCCGCGGTTGCACTATGAAGTTCTCGTCATCAAGCTGTTCCTACTCCATCATGTATACAGACGCCTCTCCGGGTCAGAATGAGCTGCCCTATCTCACTTCTTTATAATAGCAGCAGAGTATCCCATGGTGCATTTTAGCCTGAATTGACTCCACCATTCCTCTGCCATCAACATGAATGTGGGTTCCCAGGCTTTTTCACTCGAGGCCACTGCTGCAGACGTGTTTGTGCACACACACCTGGACACCTGTGCCTTTATTTCTGTAGGAGGGATGCTTGTGTATTGGATCATTGGATCCAGGGGAATACCATTCAGAGTTTTCATCAGTAATGCCAGATTTCTGCAGACAATGTTATAGCAGTTGGTTATTTTACCACCAGCAGTGGATGTGATCAGTCTTTGGAGTTTTGGCCAGTGTTCTTGGTGAAACTCTTCTGTTACATTAATATGCATTTTTCCAGCTGCTAAGGAGGCTGGGCATTACTTCAGCTCCTTGTGCTGCTGCCTCTGTGACTTGCCGTCCCTATTCGGAACCCCTTTTATACTGAGTTGTCTTTCTCTTTTCAAATTTAATATCTTAAAATGCAAATGTTTTCTCTCAATCTACCATTAGATTGCTGATAATATTTATGAATACCTATGGTGCCTTTTCCCATGTAGAAAATTAAAATTTTCTGTAGTCAAATCTGGTCAGTTCTGTGGCCTGTTTCTTATGTTCCTTAAGTTTACAATTCTTTAAAGAAGTTAATTTTTTTTTTTTTTTGAGATGGAGTCTCACTCTGTTGCCCAGGCAGGGGTACAGTGTCCCAATCTTGGCTCACTGCAAGCTCTGCCTCCTGGGTTCACGCCATTCTCCTGCCTCAGCCTCCCGAGTAGCTGGGACTACAGGCGCCCACCACCACGCCTGGCTAATTTTTTGTATTTTTAGTAGAGACGGGGTTTCACTGTGTTAGCCAGGATGGTCTCGATCTCCTGACCTTGTGATCCACCTGCCTCGGCCTCCCAAAGTGCTGGGATTACAGGCGTGAGCCACTGCACCCGACCTAAAGAAGTTAATTCTTGACTCAATATGCAATTGGTGTTTGTGTCTGCGGTCACTTGTCCAGCTGGCTGTGTTCTCTCCTGTGTGGGCTCCAGCCTGACAGGCACTCTGGGGGGACAGCTGCCTTCCACTCTAGGGCAGTGCCTCCTTTATCACACACTTTTTGCCATTTGGAACTTTTTCTAAGCTCTTCATTCTTTTCAGTCGATCTGTTTTTTCCCATTTGTATGTCAATACCATACTGGTTTGATAGCATTAGCTTTATAGTAAGTCCTCAGTATCCAGAAGAGCATGATATTTGCCTAATTGTTCAGCAATTATCGTATCTTTATTTTTCCAAGTGATCTTTGAAGATCCCCAAATTAACCTATCTGGAGACTGACTAGAGACACGTGAAACTGTGTTTATGGATGTAACATCTTCCCGACCACCTTCTCCTCCAGGCATCTGGTGCGTCACCACATTCATTCAGGTCTTGCTCTGGGTTTCTGGATTTGCATCTGTCTTCTCAGTGGACGAGGTTTTCTTTACCATTTCTGTGTCAATGTGGCGACTGATAATAGAAAAGCCATTAATTTTGGTATGTTTTCTTGTCTCCAACCACTGTATTGAGTTTTCTACTAATTTTAATATTCCTTGGAAGAGTCTCTCTTCTGTTTCCTTGGCGTGAAATCATTTCATCTGCAAACAAAGCATCTTCCCTTTTAATATTTATGCAAATAATGTTGGGCAATTATTTCACTATGTTAACTGGAGCCTCCTAAATAATGTTGGCTAGAAGGGATGATGAAGGACATCTCTTTTTCCTGATCTCAACGTAGTGTTACTAACATTTCACCATTTAATATGACCTATGCTATTGAATTATGGTGGGAATTTATGTACACTCTTTATTTCAAATGGGTATAGAATGTTTCCTATTGTTTTTCCATTTATTTCCTTTAATTTGTTGGTATAATAACCATTATAAATTTTAATTAAATACAAATAAGTGTATTTATATAGTTAACGTATATTAGACTATGTTTTTACATAGAATAATCCCCATTGCCACCAACTCTATCTTTCACCAGTGAATGTATGAATCATGCCTCTCTTGATTCTTGCGCATCCCATAAAGTTAGGCACTGTAGATAATACTCTTCTCATTTAGAAGTTCAAGGTTTAAGGCTGGGTGTAGTGGCTCATGCCTGTAATCCTAGCAATTTGGGAGGCTGAGCCAGGTGGATCACTTGAGGTCAAGAGTTCGAGACCAACCTGGCTAACATGGTGAAATGCCATCCATCTCTATGAAAAATACAAAAAATTAGCCAGGTGTGGTGGTGGGTGCCTGTAATCCCAGCTATTCGGGAGGCTGAGGCAGGAGAATCACTTGAGAATGGGAGGTGGAGATTGCACTGAGCCAAATGCACTACTGCACTCCAGCCTGGGCAACAAAGCGAGACTCTGATGCCAAAAAGAAAAAAAGAAGTTCAAGGTTTAGAAGCAATCTCAGATCTGGTGACCTTTCTGGTTTGCATCACTATCTTTCTTAACATCAGGAAAGGACAGTTGTTGTTTTTCATAATTAGCATTGTTATGATACTTGCCAATTTAAAGTAATTTCACATACATTATTTCATTCAATGATCACAGCAAATCTGTTAGGTAGCATTATTAATACATTTATTTTAGAGAGACTAAGGATCAGTGACTTAATTTCAGGCAGCTAAGAAATGGCAAACTGAGGCCGGGCACGGTGGCTCACGCTTGTAATCCCAGCACTTTGGGAGGCCGAGGCGGGCGGATCACGAGGTCAGGAGATCGAGACCATGGTGAAACCCCGTCTCTACTAAAAATACAAAAAAAAAATTAGCCGGGCATGGTGGCGGGCGCCTGTAGTCCCAGCTACTCGGGAGGCTGAGGCAGGAGAATGGCGTGAACCCGGGAGGCGGAGCTTGCAGTGAGCCGAGATTGCGCCACTGCACTCCAGCCTGGGTGACAGAGCGAGACTCCGTCTCAAAAAAAAAAAGAAATGGCAAACTGAATTGAAACCCTATTCTTTGACGCAGAAGTCCCTAATCTTCTGATTACATTACTGGGCAAGGAGGTGGTGGTGTGTGGATGCAGGGAAATGTGACTGTGGGAGGAGCCTTCCCATCAGAGTGACAACTGTGAGTCTTTGTGCCTCCTTCCTCATCTTTGCTCAGTGGTCCCGCAGCTCGGTGGAGCACTGCATGAGAGCTGCCGAGCTCAGTCCAGACACAGACGTGCACATGCTGCGTGGTTCATTTACATAACACTCAGGACTGAGAGAAATGAAGGGATGCTAGTGCAAGTCAGAAGAGCAGCTACTTACCGGGGCGGGGGAGGGGGTGTAGGAGAACGTTCTGGGGTTCTGACAAGGCTCTATTTGGTGGCAGGATCTCTAGATTGAGATGGCGGTATGGGTTTATGCACCTAGGGAGCTTCATAGAGTTACAAAATTAACATTAGGTCACCTTAGGTCCTTGACAACATGGATGCTCTGTCAAGGCCAAAACAGGTTTTAAGAGAGCCTTTTGTTTGTATTTAAATAAAAAGTGTTGTCTTTACCGAGGAGGCTCTTTGGCTAGTTGTGAGAGCCGCTTCTACAGTGTGTGTGCATAATTGCACACGTGTACCTTCAGCAAAGTCTAATTCTAAAATACATATGGGGTGGAGGCTGGGAGGAGGGAGAAGATCAAGAAAAATAACTAATGGGTACCAGGGCTTAATACCTGGGTGATGAAATCATTTGTACAACAAACCCCCATGGCCCAAGTTTACCTATGTAAAAACCTGCATATGTGCCCCTGAACTTAAAATAAAAGTTTAAAAAATGCATATAGAATTTAAAGATGGGTTGACTAGTTTGGTTACTATTATAAGGCAATTCAGCTCTTTAGAAATGCATAAACCCAGAGAATTGAGTAGGCTAGAAAAGCCCTGGAGGCTTCCCTTATGAAGAAAGAGAATTGCTGGGCTAAAATACATGGACACATCTGTGATCCGTGTGAAATGGAGCAGCAGTGTATGCTAGTTATAAATCCTCTGAAACTCAAGGAATGAAAATTGTGGTACTCAAAAATCAGTGTTCATCTGGGTGGTCCATGCTTTAAGAAATCTTCATACACAAACAGAACTGGTGATAAAATGTGCAGACGGAGCCTTGGCACTTGGGGCACTTCTGCGGCAGCAGGCCCAGCCCTTGCCTCTCAGATGACCATGCCCCGTAGAGGAGAAGGCCAGTTTTGAAAAGGAGCTCATCAGAGCGAGAGTCCTGCAGCAGACTTCCATTTTTCCCTCCTTGTCTCAGTTGAGGTTACAAACCCCTTTCTGGACTCGTTCCTCTGATCAGAACACTTGTGTTCACGGCCTCAGGCTCGCCAATCCTACCCACCCTATGGCAAGGGGCTGAGGTTATCTTGATAAGCACAACACGGTCAGGACCCTCTTCTTTCTGGGCCCCAGATCCCATGGCTATGAAACAGCGGGGGTGGTGGTGAACACATGGGGGATTCCCAATGCTTACTTCAAGGGGCATTTTTTAAATTATAGAAGCATTCTTTACAGTTGGAGCTATGGATTGCTTTAATTTGGAACAATTCTAGTGCAAACATTAAAATGCATTTCCTATGATAATGAGGATCATTGTTTATTGAGCATGGACATCCCATCTCTAAATCTCAAAATAATCCCCTAAAAAGGTCGTCGTGGTCTTAGAGCAGCTTGACCAGAAAGACATGTAAGCAACTTCCCCTCCAGGTAAACACAGGGACCCTGAAGCTGGTGGAATGGTTGGAGATCTGGGAAAGGGAAGAGAGCTCTTATCCCGCCCCTACTCTCCCCTTTCCAAATGCAAGGCCTGGAGCCTGGGTTAGCCATGGCCCACGAGGGGAATGTTGTGTCCACCATGATCTGGGTGCTAATGAGAATGAAACAGTGTGCTCCACAGGAAAATGCCGTGAGGCTGCACAGAAGCTGTCTGTTCTTACTATTGATTCTTGCATTGTGGCATTGTTGCTAGAATGGCTACATCTCTTGGTAAGTTTGAAAAGTTAGTGGAAATACAGTTCTTCTATGGACTTACTTTATACTATTTAAGGTTATTTAGGTTGATGATATTAATGGTTTTAAGCATTTTCATTGTGTACTTTTTCCTTTCATTTTTTTTCCTATAGTCCTCTGCAACACAAAAGGGTACCAGAAAAGAATGCCATTGCACTATACTCATGATTCTTTTCCAAAACTAGAATATTTTGTATTATTTCTAATTACTCCCTAATTTGCCTTTTTTATTAAGCTTGGGTGTTCAAGGACCATGTCTTCATACACCTGAGTGTATATGTTTTCATGCCCCACTCACGCATTCAACAAATATTTATTAAGGTTGATGTGCTTAACACCTAGCCCCAACAATACACAGGTGAGCAGAATGTACCTGTTTCCTGCTTTGTGGAGCTTAGAGTTTAGTAAAGGATACATACGTGAGTCAAATCATCATATTATACATTTTTTTCTAGAAATAATCTCTAGAAATTATTCACTGATTTGTAGCATTGTTAAAGATTTTAAGTAGAATCAGAAATAGATCTTCAATAGCTCATCTTTGTGGCAGAATAAAACTTGGATCCAGATGAGGGAAGGCAAGATGGGAGCCTGTGACAAGTAGACCCCCACTCACTGAGGCCTGGACCACCCCAGCAGTGGGAGACTGGCAGGTGTGTGTGAGACACCAAGGTGTCGAACTGCCCCGGGTAGTTTAGTAAAAGGGCAGTAAGAGACAGGAAGGTGAAGAGAAAAGCAGGAGAGAGGCCCTGAGATTTTTATGTGATATTTTAGACTTCCTTCTGTGTTTCTCTAATGGTTATACATTGCTTATTCAGTTAAGAAAACCTAAACTAACTATGGATAAAGGTTTACCTTTAATGTTTAAATTCTATGGAAAGTCACTCACAAGGAAAGTGGCAAATTCTATTTGTTGAAAAAAATACGGGATGATGTGATGTAAAACTGTGGCTGGGAGAGGCCGGCACCGACCTGAGTCGGGGAGGCTTCTAGGCAGCCCCACCTGTGCCACAGGTGGACATGTCTGTGCCTCAGCGAAGTGTCTGGCCATACTTCAAACAACTTCAGCCTTTGTCTCAGGACCACCCCTTGTTCTCCAGAAAAGTCAACCTCTTTACATCTGTCTCTGCATTTATAATGGAAATAGTATCCTGGTATTCTTACCTCACATGGTCTTAAGAAAGAATCAATGAGATATAGCAGATAATGAAAGCTACTAAAATTCTAAAAATATGCAAATATAAAGAATAACTGGTCCAGGCACGGTGGCTCACACCTGTAATCCCAGCACTTTGGGAGGCCAAGGCAGGTGGATTACCTGAGGTTAGAAGTTCGAGACCAGCCTGGGCAACATGGTGAAACCCCATCTGTACTAAACATACAAAAATTAGCCAGGCGTGGTGGCACATGCCTGTAATCTTGGCTACTCAAGAGGCTGAGGAAGGAGAATCACTTTAGCCTGTGAGGCAGAGGTTGCAGTGAGCTGAGGTTGTACCATTGCACTCCAGCCTGGGCAACAGAGTGAGACTCCATCTCAAAAAAAAAAAAAAGAAAAAGAAAAAGAATAGCTTGTTTTTATTGTAATACTCACCTATCCCTAATTGGCTTATGTGGTTGTATTTTCAAATTGTGTGTAAGACACACATCACATCCACATGTGAATTCTTCAGGGCCCTCTTCAGGCCAAAGAAACTGAGGAAGAAAATGCAGAACTCAAAAGCGAGTGGGTGGCTGGGAGTCCTCCAAGAGTGTTTTGCAGTCTTAGGAAAAGTCCCTGTATTGTTGCCTACGTCTGCTGTAACATTGGCCATACACTCTGTGGTTTCAACATCACAGGTGATGGGCTTACAGCTTTGGAGGTCAGTATCTGAAGTGGGTCTGCAGGGCTGTGTTCCTGGAGGCTCCAAGAGAGGCTGTTCCCTGTACTTCCCAGCGTCCAGCGGCAGCTGCTTTCCCGGGCTCAGGGCCCCGCCACACGCTAATGTCTGCTTTCACCATCATGTCTACTTCTCTGACCCTCTTGCCTTCCTCTTTCCCTTACAGAGACCCTTGTGAGGACTGACACTGGGCCCTCCACTATCCAAGATAATCTTCCTGTATTAGTCTGTTCTTGCACTGAGATGATGAAATACCCGAGACTAAGTAATTTATAAAGAAAAGAGGGTTAATTGGCTCACAGTTCCACAGGCTGTGGAGGCCTCAGGAAACTTACAGTCATGGTGGGAGGCAAAGGGGAATTAGGCACATCTTGTAAGGCCAGAGCAGGAGGAAGAGAGAGAAGGGGGAGTTGCCACACACTTTTAAACAACCAGGTCTTGCAAGAACTCACTTTCGTGAGAACCGCAAGGGGAAAATGGGCCCCATGATCCAGTCGCCTCCCAGCAGGCCCCTCCTCCAACACTGGGCATGACAATTGAACATGAGATTTGGGCGGGACACAGATCCAAACCATAGCACTCCCCATCTGTGGACTTTAACTTAATGACACTTGCAAAGTCTCCTGTATCATGTAAGACATTCACATACTTCATCCCCAGGTTCTCGGGATTCACTTTAGGGATTTCTTTTCTGGAAAGAAGAGCATTATTCCGCCTCCCACAGGCTCTAAGATGCTGAAACAGCCCCATACAAATCAAATTCTTTAAATCCTAGGATTACAGAAAAACAGGGTAACCCAACATAGCCTGAGCCTTCAGAGTTTCATCCAGCAGTGATGCTGTGCCCAAAGAAATGGGTCAGAGGATCCCCCACTGTGCCAGAATGTCGGGGAGGAAACACAAGGTCAGGCGAGCCAGTGTGCCCTGAAAACCCCTCAATCTCCTGGCTTCTCTCAGTTTGTGTTCATTCCCTCACCCTGTGCCCTGTGCGACTGCACCCAAGCTCTCTCTCCTTCTGTCCCTGTCTGCGCCTCCCCACAGAAATCCCTATCCGTGTGGATCGTTATGTCTTCTACTTATTGGTCTCTCTCTCTCAAACACACACACACACACACACACACACACACACACACACACACACACACACGTACACATTCCTATCCTCCCTCCCAGTTCCACAATTCTGTAAAAAACACCAGGAACCAGCCTGGCAGAGACAGAACCCTCCACTGATGGGGAAGGACAGTAAGTTGTATGGCCAAACCAGCATTCTCTGTGACAGAGAGGAGAAGAGGAAAAACTTTAAACTCTTATACATTGGTAAATTTTGCCCATGGCCCAAGACTATACAACAATGTCCAAGTAATGGCTGTTAGCTTTAAATCGTCTATTTTGTTTGGAGGACTTGAGTTCTTTAAGAACTTGGACCCTGTACATGACTTACTTTGTATATGATAGCGTGTTACACGTGTGTTACGTGCCTACTTCGGCCATTACAGGGAGGAAGGTGGGCTTTTTCCTATCCCTTTGTGTAGTCTAATGCCAGACACAGGCAGACATTCTGTGATGATGGTGGCTCTGATGCCCTGGGTGCTCCCATGTTCCAGGCACTGCTCTGAGCACCTCGTATCCATCAGTGCATTCCACCTGCAGAGTCCCCAGGAGAAAGGGGCTGCAGTGTTCCCATGACAGATGAGTAAACCGAGGTACAGAAAGGTCAAATACATCGTCCAAGACGGCACATACAGAAAGAAGTAGCACTCAGACTCTAAGCCAGACAGTCTGGAGCTGGTGCCCACACTCTTAAAATGAGTGGGAGATACAGGCAGTTGACTGCAAGGCATTGCTAGTCACATTGGATAGTGTGGGATCTCACCAGTGCCATAAGCAGGTCCACGTGCACATCATCACCAGATGACAATGCCGCCCTGCTGAAAATCGCACAGTTTAACAAGAGTGTAGGAAGACCTCACCTTCTCCTGGTTGGGGCCGCTAGGAAGACCTCACCTTCCCTGGTCAGGGGTGCGGGGAGCAGCAGTGCTTCCCTACCATCAGGGCTGGCATCAGCCAAGCAACCCTTTCCTTCCCTGGTGGTCTCATGTGGCAGAAACAATCATTGATAGAGCAAGAAGGAACTGAGATCACAGGCGACCGCCACCCCCTCCTGGGCTCCAGTAGCAAAGTGGGAGGATGAGGACTGCATTCATAATAGAGAATTCCTGAAAGCTTGAAAAAAACGCGGTGGCTCACACCTGTAATCCTAGCACTTTGGGAGGCCGAGGCGGGAGGATCACGAGGTCAGCAGTTCGAAACCAGCCTGACCAACAAGGTGGAACCCCCGTCTCTACCAAAAATACAAAAATTAGCTGGGCGTGGTGGTGCACATCTGTAATCCCAGCTACTCAGGAGGCTGAGGCCGGAGAATTGCTTGAACTCGGAAGGCGGAGGTTGCAGTGAGCCAAGATCACGCCACTGCACTCCAGCCTGGGTGACAGAGCGAAACAAACTCCGTCTCAAAAAAACAAAAAACAACAACAAAAAAGAGGTTGAGGGCGGTGGCTCATGCCTGTAATCCCAGCACTTTGGGAGACCTAGGCGGGCGGATCATGGTGTCAGGAGTCCAAGACCAGCCTGGCCAACATAGTGAAACCCCGTCTCTACTAAAAATACAAAGTTAGCTGGGCATGATGGTGAGCGCCTGTAATCCCAGCTGCTCGGGAGGCTGAGGCAGGAGAATTGCTTGAACCCGGACCCGGTAGGTGGAGGTTGCAGTGGGCCGAGATCGCGCCATTGCACTCCAGCCTGGGCTACAAATTAGAAAATGTTTTCCTCTCCAATATGATTCAAGGAGAGCGAGTTTAAAAGACTTATAAGCACAATTATTTTTAACATCGAATCATGTTTAAAAGAGTTGTACTGTAAAATGAAAATCCGGCAGTTCAATCCACGGGCTGGGAGGCACCTTCCTTGACTCCCGCCGGGCAAGGGTCTGTGCGCGCTGGTTCCTCCGCGCTGGCCTCCCGGTGACCGCCATCGCCACCTGGTGGCCCTGGGTCTAACACACAGGTTCACTGGAAATGGACTTCGGGGAAGTCTGCAGGATTCCTGAGATTAAAACACCCACCACACAGTGCGCACTCGGTGGGGACAGCTGGTAGGAATCTTCGGTGGTTGCTATGAGCGAGGTATTCCACGGTTCAGAGATGAGGATAATACACACACACGTGTGTGCAACCACATTCGTATCCAGAGTGCAGAGTGGGGAGCTTGGGATCATCTTTCGTAATTTACAAACTGCTTTATAGGAACAAATAATACCTTAAGAGTTACCTTAATTATAAATTTTTAGCTTCTCTTGTTGAAGTTTCACCAACAGCTTGATTTTTGTAAGAGCATGACTCCCCTTAGCTTCACACCCATCCCTCACAGTGTACCAGCGTAAAGAGCCAGACTTCAGGGCACAATAATTTAGGTTTAAAAGAATAAGATGGAAAACAAGCCCTATATTGACTTTACAATGATTTTTAAAAATAAAAATTAAAAAGGCCTTAATAGGAAGCTTAATGTAGTGGAAAGAAGAGACAAGCAGAGAGGTAAGTACTATTTTTGAGACAGGTTAAGTTATAGTCATCCCATTATGCATTTTACAAGCAGCACGTGACTTATGAGAAAACAGAGGCCCAGGCAGATGACGTTCATCCCCAGCTTTAAGGTATACGTGGCTGGCTTGTGATTTACTCTAAGCTGAGCTTGCAAGGGCAGCGACCACTCCCTCCCAGGGCTGTGAATGTAGACGCAAAGGAACCAGTATCCGTTCCTCATAGAAAACTCAGCTAATTGCGCTAATTTGACGATTAACACAATCATATTGTAGTGAGGCATGCCGGCGATCTAGACTAAAACTCTGTTATCGTGGGGGGCAAAGAACGGCATCCGAACCCAGATTTTGTAACGAGCTGGGCAAATATCCTAAGGTTGATCTCCATTTCCCTCATTTGTGAATGTTAGGTGTTTTCAATCATCTAAGTCTCCTTTATTCTCTTAAACAGACACACACCCTCACTCGCACACATACATATTTCTTTTCTCTGTCATATTTCCGCAAACCAAATTTCCTTTTAAGTTACGTAAGATAGCTAGGATTAAAAAAATACTTTCACTTTACAGTTAGTATGTTTAAAAGGTAATGTATGTTTGGACATTTGAAATAATAATTTATAATTAGAAAGAAAATGCACACATACAATTTTTGTATACTCAAGTATTTCTAACACTATGAAATTAATATTATTGTGTCTTGTATTAATGCTAATTATGATGTTAACTCTTGTCACTAGCAAGGGAAGAATAAGTAAGGAACTGAGGTTAAACCTGGGCCGACCTTCACTCAGGGATGTGCCCTAAAATGCATGGCATGCTTCTCCTACTCCAGTTTTTAAGATGAGTTTTTTCTTTCGGAAAATGGAAATATGATCATTTAATTCTGAAAACTTGTTTTAAAATTCAAATACTTAATTCAGTAGTCTGCATTGAGATAAATTTTTAATATATTCATTACACAAAAACTGAATTTTTAGTTTCCCTTAATTACTTTTGGGTAATGACTCCCCAATAAGATGAGATATTTATGAGTTTTTACCTTAGACTACATTTTTCATAGATTACTATTTATTTACTGTAAGCATGAATTCTTAAGTGCCTATTTATGTAGGTAAAAACACTGTAATTTTTAAAGCAATATATTATTACAAGTGTTATTTATTCCTAGCAAATTGCCTAACAGGTTGTCCTCTCACCATTTTTCTAATTTTTTTTGGCCAGGTCAAACACGTTTTCACACCTTTGAAAAATGTACGTGAAAATGTCCTGTTAGTGTGAAGCTGTGATTCAGAGGTAGCATAAGGTTTCAGTATAAATGCAAACCGAACCAGTAGCTAGAGATATTCTGCATCTTCAAATGTTTGTCTTAACCACATGGTTGAATATTTAACCTAATGAATATGGTGGCAAGAAAAGTGGAAGCAACCGCGCACCCTGGCACACGCTGTCATTTATACAGAGAGCTCTTAATTCTGTCACCGTTCTCCTAGGAGATGGCACCTTATTCTATTTACCTCTCATTATGAAAATGGCAGTGTTCCAACCTTGATAAAACTATTGTTGAGAAAGTAGAATGTACTTGATGTTTTCTTGTGGTAGTTTAGTCTGGGAGGGAGGAAGTGGTATTTGATTGATAATTGTTAAATTTAGATTTTTAAAATTCCTTTTGTCATAATAATTCAAGTTTCACTAAAAAAAAAAAAAATCCAAGCAAAATGACTGGAATTATTTAACATTGATTGGTAGTATCCAAGGCACTATCCTTAACAGAATTTGTTTGGTTGTCAATTTTAAAATTTGAGGAATTTTCAAATATTTTGACTAGCACAAGGTGTAACCACATTTATAACCCTTCTATGTTTGTAACAGGCATCCTTGTAATTGATTTTATGGCTATGGGATATCTGAGTAGAGTTTCTCTGGGAATTTCTGGAATCACTGATTTTGATATCTCAACCTTAGTTATAGCCACATAATATTATTGGAGAAATCATTAATATCAGTGTTTATGCACCAATTATTTTGCTCAAGTTATCTTCAATTAGGACTTCAATTAGAATATGATTATCTCAGTTGTTTTATTGATTAATATACTTGAACTTATGCTTGAAAAATTTTAAGCAATTCTTCATATTAAATATCTAAGATGGTTTGCAGCACGCCGCCTGGAGGAGCCTGTCAGTTTCCCACCTTCATTTGATTCCATCCTATTGTCGTAACTCTCCACTTAGCCTTCATTTGACATAGGTGCTCAAAAATTATTATTGAATATTATTGAATATAAGATATTATATATAAATATAAATAATATTCAATAATATAAAAATATTGTTGAATATAAATATAGAATAAAAACCTGACAACTAGCAAATATATCCATTATATAGTGTGGGCATATGAGTATATGTGTGTTTTTGTACATACATAATATAATATTTTGTCATTCTATCAACTTTACACCCCAAACATAAGCATAAGAATCATGACATGCATTAAAAAAATGAGAAGCATTTGAAGATTTTCACTTTCCATGTTCCTCTTGTTACTGACTCTGGCTCTGTCTCATTATTGTGGGGGTTGTCTCCAGTTTCTTCCTCTCTCAGCAGCTTCCTCATTGCTATCTAGTGGAGACGCAGCTCTTATTTCTAGTATGTTTCCTAATTTTTTGTTACTTTTTATTGTGATGATCCTACCCCAGTCATGGTTTTCTTATTCTGTTAAGTTAATATAATTAACGAACATATTATGCTGTTTAGAATATAAGGATTAGGGAAACATTTGCATTCTAAAGGGAGTCCCCGTCATGTGCTGTTCATGGGTCTCACAACATCGATTGTGTTCTGCCCAATACCAGAGTGAGGGCTGCGTCTTGGCACAGATGCTTTTTGTATCCAGGCTTCCTAGGGTCTTCCATCATAGACCCTACACTGCGGTCCGCTTGCTGATCCAGCGATGCCCACTGAAGTCCCGGTGATTCTGCAGAGACCCTCGGGATCCCTGACGGTGGAGATGCCCAGGACAACATGCAGACGGAGTCCACAAATTCCTTCCTTCTCTACTGCAACACATTTTCTCTGGTTTATTTTTCATGACCCCTTACTACTGCATTTTATTCAACAAAAATCTTAAAGTAATGAGAAGATCTCATCTGTATTTTTAAAGATAACTGCTGTATTTATCTTGGATTAGAAGTGGAAGACATCAATGATGGGAAAACAAAATTGTTTCCTTGGCTCTGGCAAGAGACCCTGAGGGCTTACTGAAGGCAGGGGCAGAGGGGGGCTCTGCAGGGGGAGAGGTCCAGGAGCTGCTGCCATGTGGAAACCCACCCAAAACCCAGTGGCCTCCAGAAACCACTTTACCTTCTTTCTCATAGCTCTCCCACTGCCCTCACTGAGTGGGTCTACTCGCAGTTTTCATGTGGTTGGTGACAAATGCCAGATGTGTCTGGAGTCTTCTGACAACTGCTGGGCTGATGCCCAGGATGGCTCCGGTGCTCAGGTGTGGCCCCTGGGCCTGGAAGTGGAGCCAGGTGAGGGTTGGCTGCACCTCCCTCGCTCCCTGCACAGCCTCTCCACGTGGGTGTCTTGGCTTCCTCCAAGCCTGGTGGTCCTAAGGTGGTTAGTGGTCTTACATGGCCTGGCTTTCCCGGGGGGCAGATCTTCCAAGAGACCTATATGGAATCTGAGAGGCATCTTCTAACCCAGTCCTAGAAGTCAGATGGCATCAATTGCACTGCATTGCGTTGATCAAGAGAGTCACAGGACGGCAGAGATTCTGGAGAAGGCATGGCAGAAGGCTGTGCATATCACAAGGCATGGCTCACTGGGGACCCACTCTGGAGACTAGTTCCATGATGTATAGATAAACTAAATGTGGAAAGTGGAAAGAGGTTTGTTTGCTCATGATTCCAAGGTTTGCTAGCCTGAGAATTCAAGTCATCGCTGTGATTGAGATCTCCTGGGACCAAGGGCAGAGAATGGAGAAGAGGGGCAAGAATACAGATTTGGAAGAACATCTGTATTTGACAAATCAGCATGGTGCTCAGTGAAGGGAATGAAATACAGACATTTTCTTCAAGAACGTAACATGGAATCAGGAGGCTTCTTTGTCACTGGAGACCAGTGAGCTTCCAGAAGGCAAACAAAGACAAAGGCATCTCCTCCGTAGCATTCGAGTCCCTGGATGGCCTTTTCTTCCTCATGGTTTTGTGCCTAGCCCTCAGCATGGGCCTCACGAGGACAGAACGTGTTCAATGAATATCGAGTGGAAACATGGTCATTCGGGAATCAGGAAAGTTGAAGCTCATCCTGTTTTCATCAGCTGGACATAATGCATCCTACTGCTCAGCCTCAGCTTCCTCATCTGCACAGCACAGCTCTCCCGCTGTCCCCACCCCGACACTCCCACAGGGGCCTTGCCTCGGCAGCGCCCTCCTAGTCTAGATGCCACACAAGACCGAGCCACAGAAAGGCAGGGGCATCTCACTCACCACTGTTTATTCAGCATGTCACCCAGGCCCTAGCATGTGCTAGACATGCCACAAACATTTGGCAAAGTAAATGCCTTTGATCTTTTTAGTTTAAGTTTACACATTTGGCAAAAGTTGCATTCTGTGCATTGTCACTTTGCTTTCTAATGTTTCTGTTTCTATAAATAGAGTCAATACGGAAGCACGAGAATCTTCCTATGCCTGTCACTGTCTCATGGATTTATAAAAACATGAGAGAAACCTTAATCCCTGTTGAAAGTTTTATTGTGGGGGTTTTATAAATTCATTTATTCAAAAGCAAATCTATTTAACACCTACTATGTGCTCTCTCTATTAGGTGCTGGAGATATAGCAGGGGACAAACTGGTAAAAAACCCTGGCCTTGTGGCACTTACATCTGGTAGAGGCACTCACATGATAGCATTCCAAATGAACGCACTTTACTGTATTTTACAAAGATTTCAATGCAAGGGAGGAAACTAAAGCAAATGGAGAGTGATCAACAGATCAACTGTCAGGAGGAGCAGGTAAAAGTGTTAACAGCCGGGTGGTGAGGGACTCACTGTGGGGAAGACTAAGCACCGTGGCTGCATGGAGATGTGCATGCCAGGCAGAGGGAAGATCCGGGGTAAAGCCCCTGAATTCCCTGCTGTGTATGAAGAACAGAAAACAGTCTGTGAGACGCTACGGAGGTAGGACTTTTGGACCTGGAAGAGTGGGTGGATCTTCTGATTGAACAACACACAGCAAGGGGCTGGGCTTCCAGGCAGGCAGAACACTGAGTGAAAATCACTGTGATTTATGCACGTGATGACAGAAACCTGAAAAGCCCAGACTGAAGCAACAGCTGAGCTGCATTTCAAAGATCTCTTCGACTCCTTGCATTGTTTATGAAGATCCTGGGTCTGGCCACCTGTAGCATTGACTCATTGGCCAACTCTTGATTCATTCATCCACTCATCCATTCATTTGTTTGACAATCATTATTGGGTACCTCTTATATTTCAGAATGGGTATATCACAGTAAACTAAAAGCATGGCTCCTACTTTTAAAAAAGTATTATCTCCTGAGAGAAGCAGATATTAAACACCTGAAAAGTCAATAACTATCTAATTACAAAGTTTGGCAAATGTCATGAAGGAAAGGAAGGTGTTCATGACAGAGCTGCAGGAAGCCTATTTTAAACTGGGTGATCATAAGGGGACTCTCTGAGGAGGTTGCTTTTTATCTAAAGCCAGAAGGCAGGAAAGACAAAAATGTTCAAGGTCTTTCATTTGTCAACATAGGACAGACTCCCCATAACAAACGAACAGAAAGACACTTCATGGTAACCTTGGGACTTGTTTTTCCTACACGAGGGAGCTAAGAGGGTGCTATAAGTAAAATACTTGCACTGAAAGTCAAAATACTGGTTTTCTATTTCTAGTCTATACCAGGAGATAGCACCACATTTTGAAGGTCAGATGATCATTTGCCTACTTACAATCTACTGCATGACTGGGCAGTATTACTCTGAGCTCCAGCTGCCTTTCTTATGCTGGGATCTGACCCATAAAATCTCTGAGTCTATTTTTCTATCTATGTAATGGAGGCAGTAATGTTTTCGTAACTTTTTGAAGGTTAAATGAAACAGTGACTTTGAAATCACCTGAGGCAGCAGCTGGCAGTTAAAACAGAACTTTGAGCAAGTTTTCCACTTAAAGTGGCCCAATTTTCAGCAGCACATACAACAGAACAATGAGGAGAGTGAGATGGACCAGGCTGGGGAAGCCTGCGGGCCCCACTTTACATTTCCACGTGGAAATCCCTGCATGCGATGGTAAAGTGGGTGCATGTAGGAGTCTCCCCAGAAAGCCCCTCCAGGTGCAGAAGTGACCTCGCTGGCTGGTGGAGCTGTTGGACGGAGCGCGTGCCCATTGCTTCATTCTCCCTCTGTGTTGTGAAGGAGCCCTGCTCCAACAGCTGCCGTTTTTGCACCTGGATCCTACAGCAGGCTTACTGGGCAGGTTTTTCCCCCGCATGGAAGTTTTGCAGCTTGGAAGGCCAAAGTTTAATTTTTAGGAAACTTGTTTATCAGGAATCCCAAGTTACTCTCCAATTCTGTTCTATCAAACATAAAGCAATAGTTGGTTTTCATCCATCTTTTTCACTTTTACTTTTCATTTAGTTCCCAACTCAGGAGGTGGGAGACAAGGTTATTAGGAATCTGCTTCTTCTCCCAGCCAGGAGACAGCGAAGCTGGCAGGGCCCCATGGTCATCAGCACCCTCATTATGCTCCTCGTCATGGCCACAGCAGCACACAGTGGCTGAGCACTTGCTGCCTTCCAAGCACTGTATTAGGCAGTTTGCCTCCATTGTCTCATGATTACGAAGCCAACTCTGCAGAGTAGATCAGCATTACAGGCATTTGCAGATGATGAAACCTAACCCAAGCACCATTGTGCGACTTGCGGGAGGCTGCATGGTTCAGAGCTGATATTGGAGCCATGGTATTAAGGTTCATAATGAATTCGTTTTTCTCAACACAGACTGGAGAGGCCACGCAGTGGTCAGCAGAGTGGCCAATGCTTCCTTAGTTCTGAGAGTGCTCCTGGTGTTAGTTCATCTCCTAATGAGCATCCTCAGTGTGGTCCAGGGGTCATCAGTGTCAATGTTGCCTGAGTGCTGATAAAAACACAGAAGCCGGGCCTTTCCCCAGAATCTGCATTGTATCAAGACTCCAGGGCATCAGATAACACAGCTCTAATGGGGATTGCCTGGGACCAGGTCACCACGTGGCTGCAGTCTCAGTGCCCCACCGCACACTGCGTTGTGTGCATGAGCTCTTTGCAGAAGGAAGTCAGTACAATTGTGTTAACTCTTTTTCTTTGAATTTATAGTTTTAGGCAAATGATTAAGGAAACACTTTTAAAGTGTTTCAAACATACAGTACTTTCCTTTGACCAGTAAATTGTGGGGTGATACATTTAAGCACTGCTTTTTGTAAAAACTTTTAAAACTATTTCTTGGTTTTGTAAATAAGTAAATGAATGTGTACTTACTTCATTTGAAATTTTGGTCACAGAAGCCTGCTGTGAGCTTCGATAGAGAT
This sequence comes from Hylobates moloch, assembly GCF_009828535.3. Classification (NCBI taxonomy): domain Eukaryota; kingdom Metazoa; phylum Chordata; class Mammalia; order Primates; family Hylobatidae; genus Hylobates; species Hylobates moloch. The sequence goes on along the minus strand of NW_026652288.1, from coordinate 1,790,794 downwards.
GCCTTGTTTTAAAGGGGGTGCAGAATATTTTGGTCTCAGGAAAGCAGGACTGGAGCATGAAACACTAAGAATCTTAATCAGGCCGAGGAGCACAAGGTCCCGGACAGGGCGAACACGGGAGGGGACTCTGAGCTCCTCTCGCTCATTCCTTACTAGCTGGGGTTTGTTTCTTGTGACGCTCCTCAGGAAGCGGCAAAAAAATAGTGGTCCCAAGTTTGCATGCTTCAAAGAACAATGTAGAACAGGCTTTTACCTGACGCAAATCGTTTCACCCTGGCGTTTCACAGGAGTGATGGCAAAAGCAAGTGAATGATATACTGCCCAGGGGGCAACGCCCACCATGGCGGCCAATGGAGGAGACCGGGCACAGGCCAGGACCCCCAGGAGGACCCCCAGGCTTGACTTTCAACACCCAAGGGGAATTCACTCACTCTTGGCTTCGTCCTTTTTTTCCTGCACATTTTGAGATAAAGAAAGAAAATATTCACACACAATCCAACTATTCTAGTAAGTTTTTCCTCTGGTCTTTACCTGGTTCCTGGTGATTGCAAATGGATCATTTGATGATCTGTTCCCCTGTCTGTGTGTCATACTAACTGCCCTATTCACTACAGACAGTTCCTCTTTGTTGGAAAGATCCTTCACATTTCTAGCCTCTGTTTTCAAGAATTCCCTTCTTATTCCCTAAATTCTCACAATTAATATTTGAAAATGGCTCCCAGTTTCTTAACTACCTTGTAATGCTGGTCGCTAGTCCCTGTTTTTTGAATTCATCGGGTTTGCTAAGATCTCCGCTGCCGTTACCACTTCCCTCCCGTCCACCTCTGGAGGAGCAGCACGTTGTATGAGTGCCGTCGGAGGGAGGATGGGAGGACGCTCCTAGGACTTGTGCTCTGTTAAATCGAGATGCCTGTGAGACACCAGGTGGGGATGCCAAGGACATCTTTGTCCATGAATGTCTGGAGCTCAGTGAGAGTGGTGGGGCTTGAGATGTACAGCTTAGGGTCTTTTTCCTGTTACAGGGACCAGTGAGCAGGGCTAGGCTGTGCTGACGCTGGGGTACTCTCCTCGGCCTCCTTTTTAGAGCTGACACCCTCACTTCCAGCCTCTGAGAACACGGGCCGTCCAGGGCCCACTGCTGTGTCCCTCAAAGGGAACAGCTCCTGGCCAAGGGAAATGGCCCCGTAGCTGGCTGTGCCGGGGTGGAAGGGCCGCCCTGCGTGCTCCACAGGGACAACTTTGAAGGACCAGCTCAACTCCAGGGCCCACTGCGGGGTGGCCTGAGACCTCAGTTGTGGTCACATTGCTGTTCACACCAGCGCCCACTCCCACCTCCATACTGCCCGCCATGAGGGTCTACACAGCATCCTCACACCCCTTCTGCAAGTGACCTCCATCTCCACGCCTGCTTCCAGGGACCCCGTGACAGAGCCAGAAAAGTGCAGAAGGGGCCAGAGAGTTTGACCATGAAAGACTGAGTGAGACATAGGAGCAAGCAAAGGAGATGAAAAAGTACCAGACAGGGTGACAGAGGAAGGAAAGAATGAGGGGAGGGAGAGGGAGAGGGGAGGAGGAAATAGAGGGAAGGAGGAAGAGAAGGAGAGAGAGAGGGAGGGAGGGAGGGAGACAGGGAGAGAGGGAGGCAGGGATGGACAAAGCTAATAGAGAACAGCCAATCGAGTGAGAGCAGAAAAGCGACCCCTGGCTTTGGGAAACTTGGAGGTTATTCTGAAGTGGTAAAAACAGAAGCTAACATGGGTTGGAGGGTGAATATGAGGAGGGAAGTGGACTACAGGCTGCTACAGAAAATTCTTCTGAGGTTTTAGATTTCCTATAAAGGGGAACAGATAAATGGAGCTGGAATTAAATAATAAGGTTAAAAGAAGACCTATATTATATTCTCTGTTATAGTAGGAGGTACTGGAACGCTGTATGTGAATAAGAATAAGTCATTCAATAGGGGCAGGTTTTAGAATCGACTTCTCTGACGAGTAGTGCCTCTGTACAATGACTGGTTATGGCACGACCTCAGGTATCTCCTGGCATCAAATGGGACAAAGGTCCTCTGAGGCTTGGACCCCTGGACTTGGCACCATGGAGGCACGTCCAACCGGACTGCCCAGCACAGTACTCCCTGTGTCACTCCACGCCATGTGTGCATACGCTGTGTTTCACTGTTTGTTTCCACGGATATAGAACTGTTAAGCATGCATTGATTGAGAATCTCTTAGCTCCGAATTTATTCTGAAAGGGGTATATATATATAATCAGCACTTTTGTGACTCTTCCTTCCTGAAATTTTATTTCCACACATGGCTAGTTTTTTCTTTGTGTGCGTGTGCATGTGTGTGTGAGAGAGAAAGCTTACAAACCAACTTTCATTTACATCACCAAGTGGCCATCTATTAAATTCTTAATTGAAAACTTTTAATAATATCCAAATACTTGTTCTAGAGACTTCCTTTGTCTCTCTCCACTCCATCCTTCCCCAAAACCCCAAGTACTACAAGAAGTAGTATTGACTAGGACATAACTTAAAATTTCTTTTTTTTATACCAGTGTTTTTTTTTCCAGAAATTTCTAAGAAAGCTAAAGAAAGGGCAAGCTCCGCAGCCTCTTTCTCTTTGTACTTAGAGATTCTGAGGCCCAGCAGGTGCCTTGTGCTGTGACATTCCATCCCTTTCCTGGTTCATCTCAATTCACCTCCTACCTCTGGCGCCCATCCTGCTCCCCTCCCCAGGCTGTTCTCTAACAGAAGCTCTGGATTTTCCAGAATTACCGCAGGAATCTGGAGGGGGCTGGATCCGCTGTCAGGGAGTGGGACTTCCCAGCCAAGTGTGTTCCTGCTAATCCTGGGACACACTGCCATGTTTTTCTTCTGTAGCAAACATTCCAAAGACTGTTGCAAACAGGACCATACCCAGCAAACACCCACAGGTGTTGAGGAAAAATCTTTATATTCATGACTGTCCACAGTCAAGGTGTTCCCATACTGATCCATCATTATTGGAATGATCTGTGAGGACAGTTTTGACCTCAGTGAAGAGGAATCCACAGAATTTTAGCAACTAAGGATTGGCTAATGCGTGCTGTGTCCCTTTGGCCTCGTTGGGATCAGGCTGGGATATAGACAGGGAGTGGCCAGGCTGCTGTCAGGACAGAAGAGGAGGAGAAGCAGAAGGCTGCAGCCAGCCACAGCCAGACAACGCAGGCACCTGATGGTCAGCAGCTCAGCTGCAGTGACTTGTAATGTACAACGTCACCAAAAGTGCAGGAGGTGTAGAAAATATATTGCATAGAGCTAAGTAACAAAATAGATATTCCACATCTAAAAAGAAAAAAAAACACTTCCAAGATCAAACGCTGTATCTTTCTGAATAAAACAAAATAAAAATAATATGCATCAGTGAGAAGTCTTAAGAAAAAATGTGTGGGATGTATACTGTGATCTTCACAGTAACATGGATCATAAGATGCTTACAGTTAACCAGCTTTTAAGCAATGCTGATTTCTAATGCCTTTGCTAAGAAATGCCTTCTACTGGCTTTGACATCATTTGGTATGATGGGAGAATTCAGAGATATTCGAAGGTCTTTGAATTGTCTCAAAAACTCACTGAGAAACCTGCATTTAGTGTGAGGGAAGATCCTCCTACTTTAAGAAGAACCTGCATAAATATGGCAGCAGACAAGGTGTTAGGATGAAGCTGAAAGGAAGAACCTCCATAGAATAGAGTTGGGCCTTGGTTAATCATGCCCCTGTATGGAGGATAAGCTGTGGGGAGGAGCCTGGCTGCTGAGTCCATTCCTAAGAACTCATCGGATGCATGTTCAGGAGGAATGAAAGCATACGCAGTGTGGCCACAGCTCCCTCTGTTCCTCTGCCTTGCACAGCACACTGGGTAGACCGGGATGCCTTTGGAGGGACTCTAGCAGAGCGTCTAGAAGGCCACTCAGGCAAGGCGTTCACAGCACGGACACCCTCCGAATAAGGGGGCTTTGATTTTCTGCCCATCACCTGCTGAAACCCCGTAAAACTGCATTTATCCACATACTCAGCATCTGGAAAGACAAACCAAGGTGTTCATTTCTGTTGGTAAAAATAAATTTCATTGCTCAGGTAGTGAGGTTGATTCAAGCATGTGCCCCGGTTTCTTAGACCTTGACTCTAATGAACTTCTAGATTGAACAGATATTATTCAAGAAAGAGCTGAGCGTTGGGTTCTGAGCACCGTGTTTCAGAACAAGCAGCTCCGTGTGTGCAGCAGCTGCGTCTCTGGGGCAAACGCAGAGCAGCGGCCCACCTTCTGCTCTTCCAGGTGCACGCGCCTATTCTCCCATGCTGCAACTTCTGTCCTCTCTCGTTCGCGGCTCACTGTCTATTCTGAGAATCCTCTTCCCTCTAAACTAGCAACAGATTAAACACAGCCCATTATTCTCTTTGAAAACTAGTGCACAATCCTGATTTGGTTTAAAATATTTTGTTGTCATTATTGCCAAGTACAATGGCAATTGCTGAGAAGAAGTAACATAAAAAAAAAAAAACTCTGTAAAAATTATCTGGCCAAATGCTTTAGGCATTAGCTCCTACCTTTCGGAATCAATGGCTCTGAGAATCTATTCTTGATTATTTTGGGCACTTAGCTCTTTACCAGAGTCCGGCAAATGCTTTCTGTAATGGGTCAGAAAGCTAGTGTTTCAGGATTCACAGTCAAGTGGTTTTGACAACTTCTGGCCTCTGCTGTTGTAGCACAAAAGCAGACACAGCCAATATGCACATGAACAGATGTGGCAGTGTTCCAATAAAACTTTATTCACAGAGGTAGGCTGTGGGCCAGGTTTGGCAAGTGGGCCATCCTCTGCTGAATCCTGCCTGAGCACAGAGGAGGGAGATTGTGCTCGACGTCACCGGCAGGGCTTCGCGGTGATGGTCCTCCCTGCCCAAACCCATGTCCCAGTCTTACATTCTCAAAGTTCATTATCATTTGCTTTCTTTGTTGCCACCACTGACTGCTTCTGAACTGTGTGCCAGGTCCTGGGCTAGTCTCTGTAAGCATTGTTCCATATGACATACTCGTGCAACAGCTGTGGGAGGCAGATGTGTTGATCTCTACTTTACAGATGAGGTACTTCCAGCTCTGGAATGTTAACTAACCCCACGAAGGCCACAAAGGGTCCAGCTCGGCTGAGAATCTCACCTGCTCTGCCTGCCCCCACCACAGCTAGTCTGGCCGTGGAAGCTGTCTCTAGACATTAGTAGACACCCCTGGACACCGGATGTCTGCTCTGGGGACAGGTTTGGGGGCACATAGTAACCACCACCTTGGACATACTGAATTTGAAAATGCCCCTAAGATACTGGATGCATCAAATGCTTACATTTTTCAAATTTCATTTGCAAGAAACCAAGAGGGCATGTCCTGAATGCTTGTGTGTGGTGTTCAAGTCATGGTGTTAGGAACGTGAGAGACTTCCCTCATGGAGAGGAATTTTATTTATTTATTTATTTATTTATTTATTTTTGAGATGGAGTCTCGCTCTGTTGCCTAGGCTGGAGTGCAGTGGCATGATCTCAGCTCACTGCAACCTCCGCCTCCCAGGTTCAAGCAATTCTCCTGCCTCAACCTCCTGAATAGCTGGTTCTACAGGCATGTGCTACCACACCTGGCTAATGTTTGTACTTCTAGTTGAGACGGGATTTCACCATGTTGGCCAGGCTGGTCTTGAACTCCTGACCTCAAGTGATCCACCCTCAAGTGATTCGGCTTCCTACAGTGCTGAGATTACAGGCAAGAGCCACCATACCTAGCCAAATTTCATTTTAATCAGGGCCGGGTTTATTAAAGCTATGCTAAATGTCTAGCCTCATTTAAAGAAAAGAATGAAACCAATTACAATAAAGACTTTATCTCACTTTCTCTAACATATTATCTTTATTTTTATAAAAGTTGAAAGGCTTCCAAAGGAAGCTCACCCTGTCTTTGCTCAGGGCTTCTGGTCATCCGGTCCCAGGTAAGCCACGTTCCCTCCATGAACTGGCCACGTTGGTGCTCCACACTGCAGTGGTGCATTCCTTTGAGTTGGTCAAACAGGGTACAAATCAGAGTTGGCTTCTGATTTGAAGGTGTTTGACTTTGTTTTCAACCAACACGTGCTTTAAAGAAATGCACAGTCCCTGGTTATCCTAATGAATCACCCTGTCCCGGGAATAAAAATGCATCACGTATATTTAGCCTAATATTTGTATTGAAATGCATTGAGCCCCTCCCTTCTAAAATGAACCACAAAACACATACACGTAAACCCTATTTTGATTCCATGCTGTTTCATAAGGTAATTTGTTCAGACACTCAGATCTGGCAAGAGTCTCTGAATACTTGGTACATTTAGCTTCATTGGGTAACCCCAACTTCTATTCATTTTGCAAATATAAAAATGCATACAAGTAATTTACAAGAAATTTGTGTGAATGTATGACGCCTTGCTTTTTAAACATGTTTGAAGTCTCTGCAAGGACAATATTGTCTCCAATCACTAGTAACCCAGCCCCACTGATACACATCCATTTTAAAATTAGCATTTTGTTATTAAAAAATAACATATTAAACATGGAGAGAAAGCGATTTTTCTTATGTCATGAGCAGAAATAAAGAGGAGAAAAACACAGTATAGACAGAATTTTATTATTCCTACAAAGTTCATAATAATAAAAGAGGGGGCAACAGATATCACTCATTCTGGGACAGTCTGGGGCTTATTTATTACACTCTTCTCATGCCATAATGCAGTCACGGCATTGCTAGTGTGGAAAGCAAATCCTCCTCCTAGTATCTCTGGTTCCCTGGTCTGTAGTGTCCCACGAGCACATTTCATGTGGTCCACGGAGCACAGAGAGGGGGTGCCCATGCTGCCGGGGATCCATCGCATTCCAGGCTGAAACACTTCCTCTCTTTAGTTAGAATCACCCGGAGCTTTTACAAAACTACACTGTGAAATTGCATTCTCTGAAGATTAATGGAGTCGCGCTTGTCTTAGATATGAAACATAATCATCAGTAAATAAAAGTAGATGATATTACAGAACACGAGGAAATTAGTAGCTTGTTTTTCAATCATAAAAATGTTACTGCTATGATCTAATCTGTTATTTTCAGTAGTAATGTAATGTGCCAACTGGAGTATTTTCTCACTGGGCTGAATGACCTAAGATTCCTCTAGAGTAGTGTGACCTCTCCTTAAAGAAGAGTAACAGCTGTTAATGATTCAGAACTTCGGATGAGAACAGGAGTCTTTTTAGCAGCAAAGGCCAGAAACAGCATGGAAAATTTCCCTCCTGCCCTCCTCCAACCATGCAGAACCCTCAGAGTCCCCCAGTGCCTGAGAGAAGGATGCTGGTGGGAATAAGGCAGGGGCGAGTGTTTCCTAAGGTAACATTCAGAGGTTTTGTTGTTGCAACTGGAAAGGGATGGCCAATGAGCTGGACAAAGGCCACAGAAAGCACTTGGTGTCAAATATGTAACTGGGCGCAGAGACCGTAAAGGTCAGGGATGCCTCTCTGGCCCCTGGCGAGCCAGCCTTGGAGTCGCTGTTGCCAGGTAGTCACTGCCTTGTGCCGTTCTCCAGCCATCCTGCCTACCCGAAAAGCATGCAGTGCTCACCCACTTACTAAAGGGCTAGTGTGTGCGGTTTTTCTTCTAGCTTTTTGCCCTGAAATTGTTATTCAATTGCCATGCCACTTAACATCTTATCTGATTCCATCTTTAATATGTGGTTGACTACAGTCCCATGATATTACTCAGAATGTAGTTCTTTCCAACTTCGAAGTATTTTATCATCATTAATTGAGACTAACACCTCTGTGAAATGCGTTACAGAATTATTGCATTGATTTTGTTTGTTTTTTGCTAGTTGACTCCCTTTTTCTTGTTATTTCATGCATTTTGAGCATTTCAAGGATTTCTCCCAGCTGTCTAGTACCTATTTTGAGGACATACTGTGGTTGGTATTAATGTAACTTGAATGGCACAAATTGTTCTCATGTTCATGAATGTAACAAAAGTCTTAATCCACATTAGTGACTTTCAGGCTGTATTAGTGTCAAATATCCTGAACTCTCTTCAAATAATTCTCACAAATGCTACTGAGAGCCCCTGATAGAGAAAGGTGGCTCAGAGGTGAGCCCGTCGTGGGAGGCTTGGGGTCAGCTCCTGAGAGAGCTGAGTAGAGCTTGCCTTCGACTGAGCTGTGGAGAAACCATTTTCCATACTCATAGCATCTGCTCTGTTGAAGCTTCTTGTTAATATGCCCCTCACAATTCCATGTATGTCACCCAAATCTGACATGACAACACCTGCTTGTCACCGTGAGATCTTGCTGTTGTTTCTCTTGAAGGAGAAAGTATGTCTGCAGAGCATCCCACAGCATAAGTGAGAAAAGAAGCAGCTGCACTGAGGATGGACCAGGAGGCAAAGGCCCCTGATGTAATGTGGGGAACGTGTCCTGTGCGCCTGCAGAGCCCACCTCTGCACAGTGGGTGCCATGAGGGCTGTGCTGGGATGCTGGGTTACCTAGGAGTTCCTCATTTAACCTGACGCTGCGGCACTCGGTGCATCAGACTGCTTCTTTGCACTCTCGCTGGCCGATGGCCAAGCTGTCGTTGAATGGCCATCTCCACTCTGCCCCGCAGACGTGCCGCCACTAACTGGCTGGCATCTGGGGCTGATTCTGTATTTAGGGAAGAGGAGGACATGTTGCCATGGGGGAGCTGGCTCCATTGATCTAGAATCCCATGGTGGTCCTGCTGCACGGCTCTCGAGACAAGCACCAGGATTAAGCACTGCAGAGGAGCCCTGGCAGAGGCTGGGATAACCTCATTTTATGTGACCAAGGATGATTAATTTTTCAAATTTGGGCCTGTGTAGAGGCCATTGTAAGTGTATTTGTTTCATTGCTGGATGGTTGCAGTGCTGAATATTTTTTTTTCACCCACGTGCAGAGATTTCTTTGAAAATTAGAGGGAAACATGCAGGCTTTCTCTGGCACATGTAAGCATGTGGAGGAATTTTCTCAACCTCCTCTTGAGGATGGTGTCCATGGCAACAGAAGGCTGTTCTGTGAAGGAATTCTCAATTAGCACTAAATACACACATGCTGTGTCTCCTACTTCCCTGCACAGAGCACTCACTTTCACAGGGATTTCAAGGCTTTTTTTTTTCAAGTGTTATGACATTATATATTAATATAATTTGTTTTAAAGCTGCTTATATTTATTAAGCCCAGAATTTTTATCTAGATCACTATTCTACTGGAGCAATATCTTGGCTATTCTAATAGGTGTAGGCTGAAGTTAGAGACCAGATAGGGATGAGAGTGCTACCGAGATGCAGGAAATCAGGCTCCATAGTGACTTCAGACCACTGATTCCACCCATCCAGGACTCAGTGCTTCACGGATCAAGTTAATTAGATCTCTATCATGTTTTTATGCAATATAGAGATCTAATTAACTTTATACAAACACACACACACACACACACACACACACATTCCCAAGAGGCATTGCCAAAATGGAGCGTGTAAACAGTAGAATGGTGTAGCAGACAACCTTTTCTGTAATAAGAAAGGTAGAATGGGAGAATCTTGGGAAGGATCTGTAAACAACAAAGAACAATATTGATATGTTTAAGAGGGCTTGGAATTAGGCAGATGAAATTAGAAAGGAAAAAAGTCTTTCCCTAGTAGATCCCTACATATGTTATAGCTTTAAACCATGTAAACAACTTACCTGTAAACATTTGAAAAGAAAATTTACCTATGTTCCATTAGCGGCTCTTGAACTAATTATTAAACTATAATTCTCGCAAGAGTTTGGAGGGATCAAAATGTTTGATATACAAAGATTTATTAAGCACCAATTATGCACATGGCAGTTTGCCAGTATCTTGCCAAAACATATATAATTTCTTAGAAAAAAAAGCTCAGAAGACCACAAGAAGCCTAAAATCACTCTAAAACAGCTTCCCCCCGTGGTATAAGTAGGGGACTGCAAGGATTTGGAGGAAAACAAGGTGACAGCCAGGGTGGAGATAAGGAAGGTTTCTGAGATAATGTATTCAGGAAAGGGCATGCCAGCAAGATGAAAAATGTGTGCTTAATTTATTCGGCAATCAGAAACTACTGAAGTGTTTAGAATGGAGAAACCTAATCATAGGTCCTGCTTTTCAAGAAAGGTTATGACTGGTGAACCCTTTCACATAAGGTAAAACAGTAATAGCCGCCATTTTACAATTTATAGAACAGATGCTATTCCAAGCACATTTTATGAAGTACTTTAAATGCATTGTCTCTTCCATCTTTACAACACTTCTATCAATGGATAAATGGATAGATAGATGGTTAGGTGGATGGATTGGTGAGTGGATGGATGGATGGGTGGATGGATTAATGGGTGGATGGATGAATTGGTGGATGAGTGGATGGGTGGATGGTGGATGAATTGGTGGATGCGTGGATGGTTGGATGGATGGATAGAAGGGTGGGTGGATGGATGGATGGGTGGTTGGGTAGATGAGTTGATGGATGGATGGGTTGATGGATGGGTGGCTGGGTTGTTGGGTGGATGGATGGATGGATGCATGCATAAATGGATAGATTAGTGGGTGAGTGGGTGGTAGATGGATGAGTGGATTTAATGCCTGAAATAACTCACAGCTATTTTATTATTAAAACTTTATTTTTGGCCGGGCGCAGTGGCTCATGCCTGTAATCCCAGCACTTTGGGAGGCCGAGACAGGCGGATCACGAGGTCAGGAGATCGAGACCATCCTGGCTAACACAGTGAAACCCCGTCTCTACTAAAAATACAAAAAATTAGCTGGCACGGTGGCAGGCGCCTGTAGTCCCAGCTACTCGGGAGGCTGAGGCAGGAGAATGGCGTGAACCCGGGAGGCGGAGCTTGCAGTGAGCCGAGGTCGCGCCACTGCACTCCAGCCTGGGTGACAGAGCGAGACTCCGTCTCAAAAAAAAAAAAACAAAAAAAACTTTATTTTGCATATATTTTAATGGGGTTCAAAAGAGTTAAGCAACCAGCATATAGTCATGTGAATGGCATATGAGAGAGGAAGGACTGGGTCCATGATGCTGAAGGTTTCATGCCTCACCACTTAAGAGTTAGTGCTGGTGAGATCTGCCAATTGGTGAGAAAAAAGTATCTACTACAAATAGGAGTTTTTAAAAAATATGTGATATAAAATTCACTTTCTCTCAAAACTTATCAGGAAATATGTATATAACATAAAAATCAAATTTAATCAGAATTTTTTAAGATTGCAATAATTCTAGGTCAAATTCAATCAAAGCTCAGGCAACCAGGTTGAAAGAGAGGAATCCTTGTTATTATCTGATCCAGAAACAAACTGCTTATTTGAGGAGTGATAACTCTGCTACAGGTGTGAGTAAATTCTGAATATTGTTTTATTATCATCTGTTTATTATTATCTATGTGCTATTCTACTTATTTTTACCATCAAAGTGTGGAAAATATATTATTAAATTAGGCCAATATTAAATCCAGTCTTAGTTTCAATGTGGAGATAGAAGGATTTCTGTTATATATGCACCCCTGCCATGAGTTTTGAGCCCGAACTTTATTAAGGAGACCAGTGAGTATGGCTTGGTTGAGAAGAAGCAGGATGATGTCTCACCATTACCCAGGGGACTAGCAGAAGAAAGGGGACATTTTTCTTTCAGGATTTTGAATTTAAACCACTTAGGGGAACAGAGAAGACTTCACTACAAAACAAAACTGAAAGAAATATTAATAACTCAAGAACAAGATTCTCTGTGGAGACCAGTGTCCATGGACAATGGGCACCTCATTGGGTTTGAGTGTTATTTCTGATGACATCAAGGACTAGGTTCCCAAGAAAGGGTATCGCCTCCTCCTACCCACAGAAATACACATCAGTAATATGTGGGCCTCTGGGAACTCAGACACAAATCTGGAAAAAAAAAAAGGGGGGCTCAGTGGGTTGGGAGAACAAAATAAAATTTAAGGTAAAGTTTAGAAAAAAATGTAACTATACTTGGACAAACAAAAAAGACAATTGGATTCCCATCTTTGGTTATTCTCTAGAGCCAAGGGTGATTATATCTGATGATCCCACCCTCACTGGCACCCACTTCTGTCCTTGAAATTTGCTCTTGCTTCTTCTCAACCAAACCATACTCACTACTCTCTTTAAAAAAGCCCTGGTTCAAAACTCCTGCCAGAGATGTATAAATAACATACATCCTTCTGTCTCCATATTGAACCTAAGATTGGATTAAATGTTGACCTAAGTTTAATATACCTGCCACACTTTTGGTAATTGACAAGGAAAACATAAATGCAACCACACAGAGACAATATAAAACAATATATTGAGGATGGACAGGGTGAGGATGGACAAGGCCTATGGCGCCCATTCCCACTCAACAGATTCTGCTCTCTCTGTCAATCTTAAGTCTTTCAGAATAGCCTAGGCTCTATGTTAATAATTGGCAAGCCTCCCCACTCAGAGTTACTGGAAGAAAACAAATGGTATAACTTAAGCCACACTTCTTAGTCTTAATGTGATTCTGTGAAGATAACGGAATTCATAACTTAAAATGCATGGCTATACTATTTGACTTGCACCAGAAGTATCTTTTCACATCTTCAGGGTATCTGGTGATCTTGGGGTTAGTTATGGATAACAGCTATATTGTTTTCACTCTTTGTTAGGACATTTTAACCAGAGCTTAAAATGAAACAAAATGGATGTTGCTAAGTAAATATGTGCTCCTCTACCTTCTCACCACATTAAATAGCAATTAGGTTTTGAGACCCAATGTAAATAAGTGTGGTAATAACATTTCTTAGAGAAGGACCCAGAACGACAAGTGCTGAAAATTTTCTCTGGGAAGCCTTTTAGTCTCTCTGCTGTGTCTCTTAAGGGCATTCCATTAGGAGACCTGTTTGCCAGGAGCCTTTTAGAAACTTTTATGAATTAGCCCTTAGTTTCCTAATTTTCCATCAGCCCTATTTTTCTTAAATGAGAAAAACAAATGACATTTAACAATTGAAGCATAAAGTCCCCTGGGAAGACTGAAAGCTACATGTTCTCTTTTATTTTATTGCACACACACAGATGATTTGCTGAGAATCTGAGAAAACGAAATCAGTACATATGTCAGCCATGTAGCAGCAGCAACTTACATCCTGGGACTGACCATCTCAGCCAAAGAAATCATGTTGTTAAAAAAAAAAAGAAATGAACAAAAGAACTACATTTGAGACCTTTGGAAGAAGCAGGCAGGGCTGATCCGCAATGCATTTGTCTTTGTTTCCACCTCCCTAATGCTTTTAATGGGCTGCCTAGCGGTGCTTCTGCTAAATTCTGTGCTCCGTGCTGGGCTGGGCTTGCTTCCTGCGGATCCAAAACCTATTTCTGTCTCTCCCCACACCTTTTGGGAGTTGCAGGGGATAAAGTTGTTGGCGGGTTGTCCAACTCCCAGGATGGTCACTGCTGACCCCGCCACCTGCCTTTCGAAGCTCCAGACTGCACTTAATTTCACCGTAGGGTGTGGCGCAAACACAAATGATTTACAGACCCTGTTTTCTCTGCTGGCTGGTGCTTCTGTCATGACTGAATATCTCAACCATAGCAAACTAGTGTGTCACATCAATGTTTGTGTTTCTTTTTTTCTTTTGTTTGCTTTTACAAAGGTTAACCGGGCAGTTGATGGGCCAGGCAATTCTTTGCTGTGGAGCTGCCCCCTGTGTCTGCAGGGCGTTTAGCACAACCCCTGGCCTCCACCTACTGGATACCAGATCACCCTCCTCCCCAGTGTGACACCAAAAGTGTATCCAGACATTGCCAAATCCTCTCTGGGGGGCACGGTCTCTACTGGTCTAAAATACAGCCAAACTCATGGCTCAGGATAATCTAATGCAACAAATTATTTAAACTCTGCTGTAAGTTAGTTTGTTGAACATACAATGTTAAGAACCAACACTGTGTGACTTAAGACAGGTGGTACTTGGGTTTAATCTCCACATGATATTATTCAATGTTCAGATCCTTTAAAAAGCATAAATTATTGGTGTTGTTGAAAAGACATCTGTCTCCTGAAAAATAAATTGACTTATAAAAGCCATAAGGAAAGCAGCCTACAGGAACGCCTAAGCAATCTGTTAATGTGCTGCAGTATGATCTACACTGTGTGTGTGTGTTTGCATCACTACAAAGGAATATCTGAGGCTGGGTAATTTATAAAGAAAGGAGGTTTAATTGGCTCATGGTTCTGCAGGTTGCACAAGCATGGCACCATATGCTCCTGGTAAGGGCCTCAGGAAGCTTCCAATCATGGTGGAAGGTGAAGAAACAGGCATTTCTGTATGGCAAGAATGGGAGCAAGAGGGCAAGGGGAGAGGTGCAACACTTTTACACAACCAGATCTTACATGAACTCAGAACAAGAACTCACTCATCAACAAGGGGTTGGGGCTAAGTCATTCAAGAGAATTCTGCCCCAGTGATACAATCACCTCCCACCAGGCATCACCTCCACCTAGGAATCATATTTCAACATGAAATGTGGAGGAGATACACATGCACACTACATCATATACCCGATGAGCACTGATGACTCACCATATACCCGATGAGCACTGATGACTCATCATATACCTGATGAGCACTGATGACTCATCATATACCCGATGAGCACTGATGACTCATCATATACCCAGTGAGTACTGGCGACCATGACACTGTGCAGCCAGGATGCTCCCTTCACATCCTTGCCCTCCTCTTGATATCTGTGAACTTAGGTAAGTCTCATGGACACAGAGATGCAAATTTTCACCACACATCTCCATCGCCTCTTTGGGTCATTATGAGGTGGAGTTTCCACTGTGTAAAAACCCTCTGTCAACTCCACAGCTCTGTACAATTAGCCACCATGTGTTGTGTTACTTTTGCTAATCTTGTATGTGGCCTAATGAGATGAGACGATGCATGAGTGCCCTGTGTGCCCCGCAGAAGCCTGGCCTCTACTTAAGAAGATCACGTTTTGACAGGAAGAGGAAACTAAAGGAGTTAAATGACCCAAAGAGCCCACAGGAAGAGCCTGCAGAGCACATGCCTGAGGGCCAGGGTGGGACCAGGCTGAACATGGGTTGCAGGGGCTACAGCAGTCCTGTTGGTAGTCACAGACACAAGAAAGCTCACTCCAGCCTCACTGCCACGTAGCAAAGCAGGAATCAGAGGGGAGAAGCAGAGGCAGTTCCTGCTATAGCACCTCAGTCACCTGGGAGTCCCACAGAATAGAGAAAGTTCCACGGAGCAGTGAACACTGGGTTTAAAGCAATGGGAAGGAGGCTGGGGAAGGAGGCCAGGGAAGAGGCTGGGAAGGGAGGCTGGGGGAGATGGTGCTCCCTGTGGTTGCAGGGAGATTGGACAAGGTGGCAGAACAGAGGTTAAGGGAGACTG
This sequence comes from Hylobates moloch, assembly GCF_009828535.3. NCBI lineage: Eukaryota > Metazoa > Chordata > Mammalia > Primates > Hylobatidae > Hylobates > Hylobates moloch. Next base: position 1,775,283 of record NW_026652288.1, on the reverse strand, counting down.
GGACCACGAGGATGAAGGACGCTGCAGCCTGGCCGCAGCTGGCATGAGAGGAGCTGGGCACCCCAGCCCACAGTGTGAAGATGACACTTTATCCTGATGCTCCCCTGTCAGTCTCACAGGGCCCCAAAGCAAGATGGGGCAAATAGCTCTAAAAGGAGAAGGTTCTCAAAAGAAATTGACACGGCAGACTTTTGTTCAAGAAGGGCCTCTGCCTGGGAGCATGGGCTCGGTATTCTCAGAGTGCTTGGCACACAGTCCGTCCTCAGGAAGGTGAGCTGGGGGTAGGATAACTCCGCACTGTCCACACCTGCAATGCAGACTCACCCCTGAAAGGAACAACAGCAGAGATACCTGGCGTCTTCAGAGAGCCTTTTGCCAAGGCTCCTCATGTCAGAATAGACATGAGGGTGTTTACTGCATTTTGTTTTGGTTTTTTAGATGGCAGTATTTAAAGTTAGAGTGCACGGAATGAGGCATTTTGGTTATTTGGAAAATCTCCCCTGAGTTGACTTGGATACAGGAGACATTTGTAAATAGCATGTCTAGGAACCTGAACAACCTGAAAAGAATGAACTCATGTTTGATATAGACCAGGCATGAGAAAGAAGAAATGGGAGGCAAGGCCAGACTGCTGCCTCTGGAAGGGAGAAGAGTGGGGGCTTCTATGCCCTCCAAGGCTCCTGAGCACAGTGGCACCCACAGCCATCCATGTGGACGTCCCTTGCACAGCAGGAACATTGTGAGCAGCAAGCGAGAGCTTCATGGCGCCCTGGACAGACCTGCCTTGGGTGACTCAGTGAACAGAAAAAGGAAAGAAGAATAGAAATCCTGGTTCAATGTCTCTTCTGATGTTGCAAAAATAAAAATCACTTTTTAAATATTCACTGTGGTCATTCTTTTGTGATGAAGAAAGCCCAATGATAATTGCTAATAAAATTTTTAAATTATGAGCTCAATTATTAAGCATGCCTGAACCATGTGTAAAACCCACAGGTGGGAGCCACAGACCCACCCATGAATGTCCCACGCGTGTCCACGTTCACCAGGGCTCCTCCTCAGCGACAGCTGGAGCCAACTCGCAAAGCAAAGCTCTGCTCTGCCCCTCTGTACAATTCCCCCTGGGCATGATAGTCAGAGGACGCTGTATCTGATCACAGTTCCAACCGAAGTGTGACAGCTGGACAGAAAAAAGTGCTGAGTGTGAGTGGTCAGGGGGTGCCCAGGGCGATGAGGAGAGCCACGGAGTCACCACACAGACCTGATGCTCATCTTTATTCAGGTGAGGATGCTGGTGTCCTGTCAAAAACCCGTTGGCCCATAGATTGCAGAGAGAAGCCACAGGCAGACGCTCACAGATGGAAAACGACTGCTCTCCTCTCCTCCTCACTGACTTAGACACAGTGAAGACCAAGAATTCCTTGGTGTAGTGATCCCCAGTGGCCACAGGTGGGGGCTTGCAGGACAGCTCCCCTGATGTGAGGTGCTGACACTGCTTCTGGGGTGTCTCCTACTCAAGCAGGGTCTTGTCAGACAGCATACACTTAATTTCTCATGAGGCCACAGTCCTTGTGTATTCAGGGCCTGCAGGACCCTTTTCATAGAACTCATGTAACAACAATGCCCATACTGAGGAGCATTGATGATACCAGGCCCTTGCTGGCTCTCCAGATAAACTCAGCCTCACCTAGAGAGAGAGAGGAGAGTTGGCAGAGGTGGGATCAGGTGGCCTGGACGCTGTCATCTCTGTTGCCTGCATTGCTGTGTCGCAGAAAGCCCCCTTTCCCCAGGGACTAACGGGAAACTCAGCCCTGGCTTCTGTCACAACTTAGGGGCACTGCCTGGGATGCAGCGCTTCTCCCTCTCCACTTCTTGGTCTGTTTTTGTCTCTACTAAAGTCTAGGAGGTTTTGTGACATTTACATTGTCTGATCAGTTTTTGATTACATATCAAAGCAAATTTGAGACCCCTGCTGGAATGGGTTCCTTGGACACACGGCTCGCCTGGAAGAGCAGCAGGTGACAACAGGGCTGAATGCTAGACATGAGAACTTTCTAGTTTCTGCTAATTTTTTTTATACTTTAAGTTCTAGGGTACATGTGCACAGCATGCTGGTTTGTTACATATGTATACATGTGCCATGTTGGTGTGCTGCACCTATTAACTCATCATTTAGCATTAGGTTTATCTCCTAATGCTGTCCCTCCCCTCTCCCCCCACCCCACAACAGGCCAAGGTGTGTGATGTCCACCTTCCTGTGACCAAGTGTTCTCATTGTTCAATTCCCACCTATGAGTGAGAACATGCAATGTTTGGTTTTTTGTCCTTGCGATAGTTTGCTGAGAATGATGGTTTCCAGGTTCATCCATGTCCCTACAAAGGATATGAACTCATCATTTTTTATGGCTGCATAGTATTCCATAGTGTACATGTGCCACATTTTCTTAATCCAGTCTATCATTGTTGGACATTTGGGTTGGTTCCAAGTCTTTGCTATTGTGAATAGTGCCGCAGTAAACATACGTGTGCATGTGTCTTTATAGCAGCATGATTTATAATCCTTTGGGTATATACCCAGTAATGGGATGGCTGGGTCAAATGGTATTTCTTGTTCTAGATCCCTGAGGAATCACTGCCACACTGTCTTCCGCAATGGTTGAACCGGTTTACAGTCCCACCAACAGTGTAAAAGTGTTCCTATTTCTCCACATCCTCTCCAGCACCTGTTGTTTCCTGGCTTTTTAATGATCGCCATTCTAACTGGTGTGAGATGGTATCTCATTGTGGTTTTGATTTGCATTTCTCTGATGGCCAGTGATGATGAGCATTGCCAAGTCAATCCTAAGCCAAAAGAACAAAGCTGGAGGCATCACACTACCTGACTTCAAACTATACTACAAGGCTACAGTAACCAAAACAGTATGGTACTGGTACCAAAACAGAGATGTAGACCAATGGAACAGAACAGAGCCCTCAGAAATAATACCACACATCTACAACTATCTGATCTTTGACAAACCTGACAAAAACAAGAAATGGGGAAAGGATTCCCTATTTAACAAATGGTGCTGGGAAAACTGGCTAGCCATATGTAGAAAGCTGAAACTGGATCCCTTCCTTACACCTTATACAAAAATTAATTCAAGATGGATTGAAGACTTAAATGTTAGACCTAAAACCATAAAAACCCTAGATGAAAACCTAGGCAATACCATTCAGGACATAGGCATGAGCAAGGACTTCATGTCTAAAACACCAAAAGCAATGGCAACAAAAGCCAAAATTGACAAATGGGACCTAATTAAACTAAAGAGCTTCTGCACAGCAAAAGAAACTACCATCAGAGTGAACAGGCAACCTACAGAATGGGAGAAAATTTTTGCAATCTACTCATCTGACATAGGGCTAACATCCAGAATCTACAAAGAACTCAAACAAATTTACAAGAAAAAAACAACCCCATCAACAAGTGGGCGAAGGATATGAACAGACATTTCTCAAGACACTGATGCAGCCAACAAACACATGAAAAAATGCTCATCATCACTGGCCATTAGTTTCTGATAATCTTTTTTAAAAAGATTGGGGATGATACATTTGAGGGAGACACACTCTAATGAAAACACTCTTTAAGAAGGTAGCAAAAATAAAATATTTTTATTATGCTTTTATTATTGTCAGTTCATCCTCTTTATTTGCAGATTTTATGTCTGTGAATTTGCCTACTTACAAAAATGTATTGTAACCTGAAAATTGATGCTTGTGGTGCATTCACAGTTACACACACACCCATGCGGAGAGGCAAAAGTTTGAGCTGCCCAGTGCACCCTTTCAGCTGCTAAAGAGCAGCGCGATGCCCAGTCTCCTGACTTCAGCTCCCTACCATAAACAAGGGTCTTTTTCAAGGTCTGGTTACTGCTGTATTTGTCACTTTTTGGTGATTTTGCTGCTTACAACAGCCCTCAAGTGCAGTGCTGAGGTTCTGTCTAGTGTTTCTAAGTGCAGGGAGGCTGCGATTTGCAGCACATAGAAAAATACGTGTGTTATGACTTCAGGCAGAGCTACAGGGCCGTGGCCATGAGTTCAGTGGTGGTGAATCAAACATACATACCTTGTTTCATTGCACTTCCCTTTACTGTGCTTCATGGATCATGTATGTTTTATAAATTGCAGGTTTGTGACAACCCTGTGCCAATCAAGTCTATTGATGCCATTTTTTCCAACAGCACTTGCTCATGTAGTATCTGTGTCACATTTTGGAAATTCTTAAAATATTTCAAACTTTTTTATTATCATCATATCTGCTTTGGTTATCTGTGATCATTCATCTTTGATGTTACTATTGTAATTTCTGGAGGGCACCACAAACAGCACCCATTGGAGACGGCAAACCTGATTGATTAATCTGTGTGTTCTGACTGTTCCACCAGTCATTCCTCTATCTCCCCCCCTTCTAAACTGACCTCCCTATTCCCTAAGACAGAAGCATATTGAGATTAGGCTAATGAACAACCCTACAATGACCTCCAAATATTCAAGTAAAGGAAGAGTCGCATGTCCCCCACATTAAATTTAAAGCTAGAAATGATTATGCTTGGTAAGGAAGGCATGTTGAAACCTAAGATAGGTCAAAAGCTAGATTTCTTGTGCTAAACAGCCAATTTTGAATGCAAAGAAAATATTCTTGAATGAAATTAAAGGTGCTACTTCAGTGAACATAAGAATAATAAATGGAACCAGCCTTATTGCTGATATGGGGAAAGTTGTAGCGGTCTGGATAGAAGATTAGAGCAGCCACAATATTCCCTTCAGTCAAAGCTTAATCCAGAGAAAGGCCCTAACTCTGCTTAATTCTACAGAGGCTGACAGAGATGAGGAGGCTACGGAAGAAAAGTTTGAAGCTGGCAGAAGTTGGTTTATGAGGTTCAAGGAAAGAAGTCATCTCTGTAACATAAAAGTGCAAAGAGAAGCAGCAAGTGCTGATGGAGAAGCTGCAGCAAGTTCTCCAGAAGATCCAGCTAAGATCATTGATGACGCTGGTTACACTAACAACAGATTTTCAATGTAGATGAAACAGCCTTATATTGGAAGAATATAAGCCATCTAGAGCTTTCAGAGCTGGAGAGGAGAAATCAATGCCTGGCTTCAAAGCTTCTAAAGACAGGTTGATCTCTTCTTAGGGGCCAACACAGCTGGTTGAAGCCAATGCTTATATGTCATTTCAAAAATCCTAGGGCCCTTAATTGTTATGCTAAACCTACTCTCCTCTTGCTCTATAAATGGATCAACAAAGCCTGGATGACAGCACATCTGTTTACAGCATGGTTTACTAAATACTTCAAGCCTACTGTTGAGACCTACTGCTCAGAAAAAAAAGATTTCTTTCAAAATTTTACTGCTTAGTGACAGTGTGCCTGGCCACCCAAGAGCTCTGATGGGGATGTGCAAGGAGATCAATGTCGTTTTCATGCCTGCAAACACAACATCCATTCTACAGACCATGGATCAGGAGTAATTTCAATTGTCAAGTCTTATTATTTAAGAAATAGCATTTTGAAGGCAATAACTGCCATGGATAGTGATGTCTCTGATGGATCTGGGCAAAGTCAATTGAAAACTTTCTGGAAAGAATTCACTATTGGTGATTCATGAGCGGAGGGCCAAATAACAACATTAACAGAAGGTTGGAGAAGTTGATTCCAACCCTTATAGATGATTTTAAGTTCACCCAAGACTTCAGTGGAGGATATAACTGCAGATGTGGTAGAAATAGCAAGAGAACTAAAATTAGAAGTGGAGTTTAAAGATGCGGCTAAATTGCTGCAATCTCATGATCAATCTTGAATGGATGAGGAGTTGCTTCTTAAGGATGAGCAAAGGAAGTAGTTTCTTGAGACGGAATCTACTTCTGGTGAAGATGCTGTAAACATTGTTGAATCAACAACAAAGAATTTAGAATATTACATAAGCCCAGTTGATAAAGCAGCAGCAGGGTTTGAGAGGATGGACTCCAATGTTTAAAGACTTTCTAAGGTGGTTAAAGTCCTGTCAAACAGCATCATGTGCCTCAGAGAAATCTTTGGTGAAAGGAAGATGTGGAAATAGTTTTCCAATAGAAGTTTTCCAATAGATATGGAAAACTTTATTGTTGCCTTATTTAAAGAAATTGCCACAGCCACCCAACCTTCAACAACTGCCACCCTGATCAGTCAGCAGCCATCGACATTGAGGCAAAACCCTCCACCAGCAAAGATCTGGCGACTCCCTGAAGGCTCAAGTGATCCTTAGAATTCTTGAGCAATAAAGCAATTTGAAATTAAGATATGTACATTTTTAGACATAATGCTATTGCACACTTAATAGACTACAGTATAGTGTAAACATATCATTTATATGCACTTTTTTGGAATGAAAAAATTGTGTAGCTTCCTTTATTACAGTGCTCCCTTTATTGTGGTGGTCTGGTGTGAGCCTGCAGTATCTCAGAGGTATGCCTGTATTAAACAGGGCGTGTTTAAACAGAAACACACATAAAACAAGTTTACGTTTTCATTTGTTGACAAAGATGTTGTGAGCAGAGCATCTCAGGAAACCCTGCATTTCCTACAGGAGCAATAGCTCAGAATCCTTCATTTCTGTTTGCTCTGACTTTATAGGATGTGACTCCCATGAATAATGGCAGCAGACTGTGTATGATAACTGCAGACGGATGGGGTGGGGACAAGCTTGAACTCAACATAGATTCTAACTCAGACTCTCCCACCTGTCTCATTTAATGTTTGAAGGACAGGAATTGCTATGTCCGGTGTGTTTTGTATATTATCTCACTTATGTTCACAGGAACTGAGTGCAAGTGTGTTATGACATGTTTTCACTGCCAGGAAAAGGTCAAGTGACTTGTCCAAGGCTATTTAATGAATCAGTAGAGGAGAGGAAGAGATAGAGAGAGAGTCAGAGGCAGAGACAGAGACAGAGAGAGGAAGATGATAACTGAACCAGGTCTGTACCTTCCAGCTCAATTTCCTCCTCCTACTCTGTGCTATTAACCTCTGTCCATCTGTATGTATAATGAGAAGATTGGACCAAATGGTTGCACAAAGTCCTTGCGGCTCTCATATTTCTGAATCTGCTGATGTTTAAGACTTTCTGCACACGCCATATAAATGACAGTCATTTTCCAAGTCCTCTCTAGATCCCTCCTCTCAACAGTCCTTCATAAAACACTGTTGAGATTTCTATTTCTTTCATGTGTGTAGCTTTATTAGGAAAGACCTAAGAAGAGAGGAGAGATGGGTCTCCTGAGGCTCTGCTCCTCCAGCCATTCCCTACCCCAGGCATTCAGTGCTTACAGCAGTTTTAGGTACAATAGCAAACGCTTTGTAAAGCCCTTCTGCAGTACTTCCTGAAGGGTGGCTGTGCAGTTTTCATTTGCAAGCCTGATTGTAACTGGTGTATTTAAAATGAGATTGACATTGCCTTAACAATAGAACAAAGAGATCCCCCAAAATTGCTCGAAGTTAAATTACTTTAGACCTGACCCTCTCGTTGTAAATTCCAAATAACAGCACATTTCATATTTTCTTCCATGTGTAAAGCCAGAGGGCTCCTTTCTTTTTTGTGAAATCAGTTTTGTAGATCTGCTCTACTGATGTATCTAACAGTATTCGTATCCCACTGTTTATCATGTTCATTATTTGGTAAATGTCTTTTAAAACGTAACAGAAATGATACAACTATTTCTTTTAACAAATTTACTTTTTTAAAAAGCAAAAAGCAGGAAAATGTTTTTTGGTAGGATTCAGTCTGTATCTGTAGGATACTTGAGAGTGCTGTTTTCTTATGGTTTGATTTTTAAAAAATGAGACGGGCTCTATGCTTTTGCTTTTAATAGGATACAAACCTCATAAAACTGGTCGTAATTGTTCGTTCAAATTGCTGACTACATTCTTTCTTTAAAAGTATTATTCAGGTTAGAAGCATGGTGTCTCTTTGGGTACACTAATCTGTATTGAAGCTCAAGTAGAGGAAAATTACATATTTTTTATACTAGTGCTTAGAACTGGCTATCCTTTCTTTCCAGTAAATCAACCCCTTTTGAATCAGACCTCCTGTCAGTGCAGGTTGGACGCAGCTGGACCCGCTCCCACAGGTTCCATCAGCCTCATCCACCACAGTGCCTGGGATTGTCTCACTTCAGGGCCCAGGGGAAGGACTGGATCCACTGGTCGCCCTAGTGATGCCCAGGCCAACAGCCTACTGTGAGTTTAGGGTCACGAGCACAGGCCTCACCACCAGGACTGCAAACACCTCGTAGAACACTGGCTCCTGCGATAGGAATCCTCACTGAATTCCTCAGGCTTCTGGTTCTGTGTGTGACATTTCCATGGAGGAGAAGGGCTCATGGTTTCCCACTGCGTTTCTCACTGGTGCCAGTGCTGCTCTCCTGGTGCATTTTATTTTCCGTCTTCTAGAGAAAGCGAGTCAGTCATCACCTTCTCTTCTGTGATGCCCATGCCAAGGCAAAGAAGTCCCCTCCACACATGGCCTTTCCCCCGTGGTCAGGCAGCTATCGCACTGTA
>NW_026652288.1:1618354-1766697 GCF_009828535.3 Hylobates moloch | reverse complement strand
CCCCCGTGGTCAGGCAGCTATCGCACTGTATGTGGCTCAGCTCTAGCGCTGTAACAAGCCACACTCACTCCACACACGGCCTTTCCCCCATGGCCAGGCAGCTATCACACTGTATGTGGTTCAGCTCTAGCACTGTAACAAGCCACACTCACTCCACACACGGCCTTTCCCCCGTGGTCAGGCAGCTATCGCACTGTATGTGGCTCAGCTCTAGCACTGTAACGAGCCACACTCACTCCACACACGGCCTTTCCCCCATGGCCAGGCAGCTATTGCACTGTATGTGGCTCAGCTCTAGCGCTGTAACGAGCCACACTCATGCGCCGCTCACCATGTGCTGGGCACTCTTCTCTGTGCTGTTGGCTGCATGACCTCTTGTTGACCCCTCCTAACCATACTGCAAGTTAGAGATTTACACTTGTGCGTTATAGAGGGAGAAAAATGCTCAGAGAGTCTGACCAACTCAGTCGTGGTCACAAAGCAGATGCGTGGTCAAGGCAAGGCTGTGGAGCCCCAGTAGACCACGTGTGGTCTTTACAGCGAATGGTTCCCACAGTAGCAAGCTGTCACCGGCCCATTCCATGCTTAAAAGCCATTATAGATTAGTTTTGAATGTCATGGTCTTTCGTTTCCTTTTTCTTTTGGCTTGATCTATTTGTAGTAGCTCTTCCTGGAGAAGCACTGGGTTAGTCCCTTGTCAATGAGTCGTATTTGGATAATACGAACTACATTCATTTCATGGACAGGGCACATGGCAGTTGTTAAAAACCAAGACTAATAAGCACAAATCATATTTTATTTAGGACCAAGCTCTTATTTAACAGATTCTAAAATCCTTTTGAAAAGCCAACCTTACCTAACCTGTATGAGATGTTTCTGTTAATTAATGGAGCCCGCCAATTTGCCAAATGCTGTGTGATCCCCTGAGCAGCATAGATGAACCTGCAGGTCCCCTCCTGGGTGTCCTTTCAGGGCTGACCTCAGAAGCCTGACCCTAAAGCTTCACCTTGCCTATTACCTATGGCACCCTAGCCTTTCTCCAGTGATGATAAATTTCCCAAAGAAAGAGGGAAGAACATTAATGGCATTAAGAGTTTTGTAAAACGTGCATATCAAGGCTTTCAGCTTATTTGGCATTGCAAACCATCTTTTTTTAAAAAAAGAAAACAAGCATAGCCTACCCAGAACTCATAGTACCTGGCCTCTGCCTGTAATCAGGGGGACCCCCGTAATGCACCCGAGACTGAAAGACAAACTGAAGGCAGCAGCAGGTGGATGATAAACTGTAGGCTCTGACCGTGGTGCCACGCGGAGTTCCGTGTGGAATCCCGGTTGCAGGGGACAGTGGGGTCAGCCTGGGCTGACATCATTCATCCTTCAAGTCAGAGGGCATTGGAGCTTGGGAAGTCGGGATATTTTCTCCTAAGACAATGCTGTTTGGCTTCTTTTTCGGCATAATAAATTGATTTTGCTTTGAGAATGCTGTGGCCTGCATGAGGCTGGCAGGGAGCATCTGAGGGGCAGGCATCCCCGGAGCTGTAAGGCAGGAGCAGTGGCGCAGGTGTGGGACGCCAGCTGAATAAGAACTTCAGGAGGAAAAAGAGGAAGCCAAAGGTGTCTAACAAATAAGGAAAGAATCTTCCTAAGGGGAAGTTCCAAGAAACTACGTAAACAAAGAAACTACGTAAACAAGCCCTTTGTGTGAGATCCAATCAGCAGAGAGCAGCTAAGAGAGCAGAGGCCTTGAGTTTGGTCACCTGGGCTCGTTTCCTAGCCTCAGACCCAACAGCAGGGCAGGCAGAAGCCAGGGACCTTCAGCTAAGGGGGTGATAAGCCATGGAGGTTATCAGGATTGCAGAGTGATTCTGTATGTGAAATGTCTTAGGTTTTATTCATTACAAAGTGAGTACAAATTAAAATGATAGGACAAATGGGTATGATGGCAAGCTGCAGGCTTCTGTCTGTTCTGAGATTAACTGCCTATTTTTCAACTGTTGGCTTTAGTGTTTCACCACCGCCTTCCATAACTACTATGTAGAAGTATAAAATGAACAGTATTAAAAATAATGTTAAAAATAATATAATTATACAAATAATTTCAGTTTAAATGCATATTCCTTATTATGCAGATTGGTTTAACGCTTCCATGCTTTGATGGAGTGCTCCGTTGACACAATGTTGGTCTTTGGTGCTATATTATCTAGATTATTTAGCACATCTCTTCCTAATGTAGCATGTTGCCTTACTAAAGAGTAAACTGTGAGGTGTGGCCCTCCATACTCACTGTTCCCTTAATTTCAGTCTTCTTTATCAAGACAGAGGCATGTTATAAGCAGGAAGACCCTAAGAAGTAAGATCACAGTGATGTAGTCCTTCATTTTTCTTAGAAATCGGAATGAGATCCAACAGAAACAATAACCATTGTTTACAGAATTTTATAAGAAATACTAGTGGTAGGTTGAGATTCCATTCCCTTCTCCCTGGGTCAAGCCCACCTATGGAGGGGCTAGGAGAAAAGGGAACACCCAAACGCATTCTTCATGAAAAGGAGGGAGTCTGTGGATCAGGAAACCCAGCGGGGACAGGGGGGCCTGAGAGCGCGGCGTCTCAGAGAGAGGCGCGTGTGGGTCGATTCCAGCACCCCGTGTGGAAGCCGAGCTGCTTCAGCGTCTTACAATCTGGGCTCCAGCTAGGGCATAAAACAGTGGGACTGTGTGGATCAAATTCAATTTTGCCAACATTATTGAGCACTCATTATGTTCCAGGCAATGAATGAAGCACTGGGGATACTATTATGAATAAGGCTCATTCTGCTTGGGACTTTGAGAAATGTATAGGGCTGAAGAATAGGAACATAAACAACCATGACAAATGGCAGAGCATGACAAGCCTTTGGGAGGTATCCCACAGGGTGATAAGAATTCAAAGAAGGAGAAACTGTTCTCAGGGTGGGAAAGGGAACAGCATGGACTTGATGTAGAAGGGTGCATTTGAGGCAAGTCTTAGAGTTGAACAGGAGTTGGAGAGACAGAGAAGCATGAAGGCCAATTCCAAGGAAGGTGCCTGTGAACACACACAAGATGGGAATATTTGTGCCAGACGGGGACAGGTGCACTCAACTGCTTAGACAGTGGGGGTAGGGGAGTAGGATTTGGGGCAGGGGAGTAACACAGCCAGAGCTGAGTTCAAGGGGCTTGCCTGAGCACACGTACAGAATAATCAGAAAGCCAGGAGGCATGTGGACAGCTCCCGTGCCATCATTTAAAAATGCACTCCTGGAGAAGGTAGAGACAACTGATGGAGAAAAGCAACTGTGCAGATAGAAGGGCCTGCAGAGTTTCACCATGAGAGGGCAGAGGTGCAAGGAGAAGGCATGGTCAGAGAAGATTCCTGACCACAAAGCCTGGTGACCACAGGGTGGGCAGAGCTGCTTAGAGAATCTGAGGGTGAGGAAGGCTGGCCAGGGGATGCAGCCTTGGCCTGGTTGCCTCTGATGGGCTTCGCCACACGGCTGGGCCGAGTGCACATCTGTCAGATAATAACCAGTGTTTGCTCCTCCAACATTTACACCAGGTTATACTGTAGATGATTATTTTACTAATTAATTCCTTTCCCAATTAAATCCTTGTATTCATCATCTATTTCTGTGTAACGAATTATACCAGTACTTAGTTGCCTAAAATAACTCGTTTAGTGTCTCACAGCGTCTGTGGGTTTGGGATTCAGGCCTGGCTGGGCTGGATCCTCCCTCGTAGGGTCTCTTACAGGCTGCAGCCCATGGTCACTTGGGACCTCAGTCCTCTCGGGATTCCAGCAAGCCGATCGCCTTCTGGTTTCCGCAGCGACTGTTGCCAGGACTGGGTTCCTCTGAGGCTGTGGATGGAGGTGCTGCCCCTTGCTGGCTGCTGGCTGAGGAGCCCTCCCCACTCCTAGCCCAGGGCCGGTCAAAGCAAACACAAGGGGCAGTGGGGTGAGGACCTGCAGGGGAGCTCTCAGTGTTTTCTAACCTGATCATGGGAGGGACATCCCATCACTTGCTGGTGTATTCTGTTTTTCACACACAAGGCAGTCATCCGGTTACACCGAAGAGAGGCATGACCAGGAGGTGGGGTAAGCAGGAACTCTGGAAGAGCTGCCTGCTCCCTTCTTTAGGGCAAGAACTGAATTTTCCGTTCCTTATTAGCCCTCTCAATCTATACTAAAATGAGTACAGGAAGTCATCAGCACATTGGCTTATTGATGGAGTGGTCTCCCTCCCCTCTAAACCCTTTTATTCCCCCAGTTTCCTGCCCACATCCCTGGCCCCAGTGCTGATTTTTTTTTCTCTTCCGATCAGTCCTGCTCCTCTCCAAAGTGTCAAATTTCCCAGTCCTTTTCCTTGTTGCTGGTCTGAAAAATTGTCCGATTCCAGATTCTGGTTAAACCAGTTTCCTATAGAGTGAATCACCTTGCAGGAAAGATGGCTTGCAGTGGCAATGGATAGGCTTTTGGCCACTGTGACCTGATTAATTCAGTCACTTCAGACTGTGCCGTAGATGAGCTCCTCGGCCCTGCAGGCCTGTGTTGGTCCCACCTGTCAAAAGGTGAAGACAGCTGTGACGGCGGGGCTGTGGGATCTCTGCTCATCAGGGCCATTCCTGCGCATGTGCGGGGCATCCTGCTGCCAGCCGTATTGCATATCAGGAAATGTAACTGGTTGGCACCACTCATCAACCACCTGATTGCTACCTAGGGCAAGAGCTGAGTGGGGGATTTGCATCCACAAGTGAGCACAGACATAAAGGATTGAGAAAAGCCACAGCACTTAGGAAGGGCAGGTATTTCTTCAAAGCAAAAGTATTCCAACTGGCTTAGAGTGCATTTCATTTAAAAACAGTGAAGACACCTTCCACATCATCCCTAGCAGTGACACTGGCAGCTTTCTAGGTGTGTGCAAGCTCACAGCTTGTGTGCACCAGTCTCTGGGTTCTCATGGTGACTCACTTTTCAGGGGCCATGCTGAGGAATCACAGTATCCCTTCCACTCATTTCAGGCCCCTTGAGATGCATCTTGATTGGGAGGAGAGAGGGGGTTGGCTTACGAGATGCCAGCTTCTGCCTGATGTTCTTCTATTCTAGTCAGGCATGAGGTCTTGGGCTATGAGGAAATTGCTTAGGGAGGTGGGCTATGGTGTTTGTGCTGACCAGCATATCTGAAAGCCACTGGTTTTATTCCTAATCATGCAATAGTCTTCCCTTTACAACTGGGGAAACTTCAAAGAGGTTGCTTTGTTTTCCAAAGGGTTTATATATATATATATATATATATCCCCAGTAAGAAGCTATGCTGTGTGAACAGCATTATGATAAAATTCCAGTGCATTACTCCTGGAACTCTGTCCCCTCACTAACGTGGCTATTGATTTTTTAGTTCCCATAAAGCATTTTCACATGATGATTCTATTATTATAAATGTTACAATGTTATATGCCACATTTGGAGAAAAAAACAAACATTCTCAACTAATGGCCATGGAATGCCAGTCAGAGCTTCTCATGTGTGGTTTGGCTTAAGGCATGTGACAACTGCCATTGTCACCTACAACAGCATGACTTGCTCACGTAAAACTTGAAGAAATGAGACTGTTTTCCAGTGACTCTGAAAAAGATTAACAAATGAATTTGACTTAACTTTTATGGTACTAAAGTTCTCCATAACTTCAAACAATGTTAGTTCAATCCCCACATCAACATTTCCTTTGAAAGCTTGAGCAACTGAACCGAGCCAGTACATCTCAGTTTCTTCGTTTGTAAAACTGCCCCAGGTATTTCCATAGCATTTTATGTAATGCTGTCTTATGCTATACACACATAAGCTCTTTGTGTATGTATATTGTATGGTGTAGACAGTGGTAGATCCTTTCAACAGCCCTACTGATGGATGCTATCATTCTATCAGCCTTTTCGATCATCATTCCAATTATGCTTTAAAATAAACTAAGGTAGCTGGGCGTGGTGGCTCATGCCTGTAATCCCAGCATTTTGGGAGGCCAAGGCAGGCAGATCATGAGGTCAGAAGTTCAAGACCAGCCTGACCAACATGGTGAAACCCCGTCTCTACTAAAAAACATACAAAAATTAGCCAAGCATGGCATCATGCACCTGAAATCGCAGCTACTCAGGAGGCTGAGGCAGGAGAATCACTTGAACCCGGGAGGCGGAGGTTGCAGTGAGCCAAGATCACACCACTGCACTCCAGCCTGGGCGACAGAGTGAGACTCCATCTCTAAATAAATAAATAAATGAATATAAATAAATAAACTAAGGTATGAAGAGGTTAACAAGAATAACCTCTGGGACTTGCCTTGCAGTTTCCTGCATTTTTTCCAGAGATCTTTCCAAATGAAGCAGGACAGATTTTCAATACACGCTTGTGAACAATTGAATGACATGATGAATGAGTGGGCAAATTAATGAATAAATGTTCTAGCAAATGGCTAGCAGGAAGCAATAGAATAGAGTACATTAATTTAATTTGAGAGCCATTTGGCCCTCAAGTTCCACCATGCTGAGTCCCTTAGTAGTCATATGAGTATCATTGAGAAAGCAATTTGGTCAGGCATGCAGAGATTTCTCAGGAAGGTGCATTTGCCAAGAGGGAAGTAGGAATCCAGAACTGCCATCCACTCCTGGAACATTTATACAGCCATTAATAAATTTTACAAACTAAAACTGAAGACTCAACTAACAGGAGAGACAGCCTATTTTCCCTTTACTCTCTCGACAGTGGAAGTCCATATTTTTACCCTTGATTGAGAATTATCTTACATATTATAAAATTCACCCATTTAAAGTTCATAATTCAATGATTTTTGGTATATCCTCTGAGCTATGCGGCTATCACCATATTCTAATTTTAGAACCTCTTCAACACTCCGAAAAGAGACCATGGACCCATTAGTGGTCACCCTTGATTCTGCCCTCCCAGCAGCCCTTGACAGTTACAATCCACTTTTTGTTTCTGTGAATTTGCCTATTCTGGATATTTTACATAAATAGAATCAAACAATATGAGGGGTTTTGTTGTGACCGGCTTCTTTCATTTAGCATAATGTCCATGTAGACACATTTTCATTATCTTAGGAGTGAAATTGCTGTGTCACATGTTAAAGTTATGTTTTGCATTTTGAGGAATTGCCAAAATTTTTATCAAAGTAGCTGCAATATTTTATATTCCCACCTGTGATGTATGAGAGTCCCAGTTTCTCCACATCCTCACCAACACTTGTTCCTTTCTTTTCTTTTCCTTTTTTGCAGTAGCCACCCTAGTAAATATGAAGAGTTATCTATTGTGGTTTTTATTTGCATTTCTCAGATGACAAACTGACAAATTATGTTCAGCATATTTTCATGAGATTATTGTCCATTTGTAGATTTTCTTTGGGAAAATGTCTATTCAAATCATTTGTACATTATTAATTTGTATTGTCTTTTCTTATTGCTTTGTAAGGATTGTTTGCATATTATGCATACAAGTCCCAAGTAATATATGTAATTTGTAAATATTTGTTCTTGTTCTTTTTGTCGTTTTTCCATTTTCATGATGGTGGCCTTTGTCGGATCAGCTTTTTAGTTTTGATGAAGCTAAACTTATGTGTTCGCTTTTTTCTTTCTTTTATCCCTTGTGTTTTTGGTGGTGTATTTAAGATGCCATCACCTAACCCAAGGACACAAAGACTTACTGATAGGTTTTCTTCTAGGAGTTATATAGTTTTCACTTCTATATTTAGGCCTTTGATACATTTTGAGTCCATTTTTGTATATGGTGTGATACATGTCCAACTTTATTCATTTGTATGTGGATACCCAGTTGTTCCAATACCATTCATTAAAAAGACTTGATTTCCCCCATTAAATTGTTCTGAAACCCTTGTCAAAAATCAGTTGACAATAAGTGAGATGGTTTATTTTTAGATTCCCCATTCTATTTCATTGATCTGTGTCTATCCTTATGCTGGTACCATCCTCTCTCAGTTACTGTTGTTTATTTATTTATTCACTTATTTGTTTATTTGCAGTAGATTTTTTAAATCCAGAAGACTAATTCCTAAAGCTATTTTTTTAATCAAGACTTTTTTTTTTGAGACGGAGTCTCGCTCTGTTACCCAGCCTGGAGTGCAGTGGCACAATCTTGGCTCACTGCAAGCTCTGCCTCCCGGGTTCATGCCATTCTCTGGCCTCAGCCTCCTGAGTAGCTGGGACTACAGGTGCCCACTACCACGCCTGACTAATTTTTTGTGTATTTTTAGTAGAGATGCGGTTTTACTGTGTTAGCCAAGATGGTCTCGATCTCCTGACCTCATGATCCACCCGCCTCGGCCTCCCACAGTGCTGGGATTACAGGCGTGAGCCACTGTGCCCAGACAAGATTTGTTTTCTTATACTGGGTCCTTTCATTGTCATGTAAATTTTAAAATCAACTTAACAATTTCATTGAAAAATACTACTTAGAATTTGGAACTGTAGATCAATTTGAGAAGTATTGCCACTTTAATAACATTAAATATTCTGATCTGTGAACATGTCTTTCCATTTATTTCAATCTTTAATTTCTTAAAACAGTATTATATAGCTTTTAGTATATATGTCTTGAACTTCTTTTGTTAAATTTATTTTCAGGTGTTTTATTCGTTATGTCAATTTTATTAATGAGCTTGTTTTCTAATTTTTATTTTTATATTTTTTATTCTAGTTGTTTTAGTCCATTTGATGTAGTATGGGAAAGTGTCATAAACTGGGTGGCTTATAAAAAACAGAAATGTATTTTGCACAGTTCTGGAGCCTGGGAAGTCCAAGATCAAGACACTGGATTATTGGGTGTGTGGTGAAGGCTCATTTCCTCATAGGCAGGCATTTGTCTTTTCACTGCATCCTTACATGGTGGAAGAGGCAGGGAAGCTTTCTGAGGTTACTCTATATGGGCTCCACCCTCATGACCTAATTACCTTCCAAGGACCCCATCCCTTAATACCATTACCTTGGGGGTTAGAATTTCAACATATGAATTTGGGAAACACAAACATTTAAATCATAGAATTCATATGCAAAATATAATTGATTATGGTGTACTGATATTTTACCCTGCCAATGGGCTGAAATAATGTGTTAGTTCTAATAGTTTTATCTGTTAAGGAATGTGGGATATTGATGTCTCCAGTTATTTTTATTGATTGTCTGTCCCCTTAATTTTATCAGAATTTGTTTCATGTATTTTGGAGCTGTACTGTTAGATGGATATATGTTTATAATTGTTATGTCTTCTTGACTCACTGAACCTCTTCTCATCAAAAAATGTCTTTTTTTGCACCTAATTTTGAAACATTGTCTTCAGTCTTTTATGTCTGATATTAGTGCAGTCACTTCAGCTCTCTTTTGGATATTGCTTCCATGGAATATTTTTCCATGCTTTCACTTTCAAATTATTTGTGGCTTTGAATTCAAAGTGCATTTTTTAAAGACCATTTAATTGAATCATGTTTGTTTGTTTGTTTCACATCTATTCTCTGCCTTTTGATTGGGATGTTTAATCAATTTCTATTTAATGTAATTATTGATATGGTAATTTACACCTACAATTATGCGATTTATTTTCTATATATCTTGTGTCTTTTTTATTCCTCTATTTCCCTATTTGTGCCATATTCTTGTTAAAAATATTATTGCCAGTATAACCTTTTAGTTCCTTTGTTGTTTCTTTTAATGATTTTAATTTTTTTCTCTCATTAATTTCCCTGGAAATTACAAGTAGCTGTTAACTTGAAGTAACCTAGTTCAGACTAATACTAACTTTGTTTCAAACTTAGATAAAAACTTAGTTGACCATATTCTTCCATTTCTTCCACCAATTTTGTGCTATTATTGCTATACAAATTACTTCTTTATACCTTATAAGCTATTAGCATGGTTTTATAATTATTGATTTCTGCCACTGCCTTTTAAAACATATAGAAGAATGAAAGCATTACAAATGATATGCTTATACCATCTTTTATAACATCTATGCAGTTATCTTCACCATTGCTCTGTATTTCTTCTTGTGATTTTGTGTGTTCTTTCATTTCAGCATGAAGGGGTCCCTTTAGTATTTCTAAAACAACAGGTCTTCTAGCAGTACATTCTCTGTTTTTATTTATCTTGGAATGTTTTAATATTTTTAAGAAGAGTTTAGCTAAATAGAGAACTTTATTGGTAGTCTTTCAACTCTTTGAAGATGTCATCACACTACTTTCTGTTCTCCATAGTTGCTGATGAAAAGTCAAGTAGTAATTTTATTGACTCTTCCTTGTAGTCACTTCAGCTCTCTTTTAGTTATTGCTTGCATAGAATATTTTTCCATGCTTTCACTTTCAAATTATTTGTGGCTTTGAATTAAAAGTACATTTTGTAGACCATTTAATTGAATCATGTCTGTTTGTTTCAAATCTATTCTCTGCCTTTCTATCTTGCAGCTTTCAAAAAAATTTTTTGCCTTTGACTTTTGTTAATTTGATCCTGATATGTCTACGTGTAAATCCATTTATGTGTATTCTACATTGAATTCATTGAACTCTTTAATTGTGTGGGTTAATATATTTCATCAATTTGGAAAACGTTCAGCCATTATTTCTTCAAATATTTTTGTCCCCCCTTTTCTTCTCCTCTTCTGAATCTCCCATTCTGTATATATGGATAGAGTTAGTGGTGCCCCAGAGATCTGTAAGGCTATCTTCATTTCTTTTCTTTTTTTTCTCTGAGACTAAATACTCTCTATTAACCTATTTTTAAGTTTTGGATTCTTTGTTCTTAAGGGTCAGATTTGTTATGAGCTTCTCTAATGTACTTTTTATTTCAGTTATTGAATATTTCAACTCTAGAATATTTATTTGGTTATTTATTTTATAATACCTATTTCTGTATTGAAATCCTCTACTTGGTGAGGCAGAATTGCCACGATTCCCTCGAATTTTTCAGACAGTTTTCTTTAGTTATTTAAATATATTTATAATAATTGGTTTAAAGTCTTCACCAAGTCCCAAATCTCAGCCCTTTCAGGGACATTTTCAGTTAACTTTTTTCTCTTGTGTGTGTGTGTCATACTTTCCTGTTTCTTTGTATCTCTTATACTTTTTGTAATGACAACTGGAAATTTTTAGGTAATGTAGCAATTCTGGTATCAGATTCTTACATCCCCCAAAACTTGCTATTGTTGCTAGATTTTTATTGCTACTAGTTTAGTTTTCTTTGTTGCTTCTTATTTGTTTAGTAACTTTCCTGGTAAAATTCTGGAGATTTTGAGTATTGTGCATTGTTTGGCTACTGATTCCTCTGGTACCTTTTTTCTTTTTCTTTCGAGTTCTTGGAGCTTGTAGTTTGTCTGTTTATTGGTTAGTTTTTAAGGTCTGGCTTTGTAGGTATTATGCCTGGGTCAGGATAAGTTAGTGGTTGGCCAATGAATAGCCAGAGGATTTTATTAAATGCCTTTCCTGAACAGCTTCTACCATCTGCCAAGGGGATCTATGTGAGAAGGAGTTGCCTTAAACTCCTGGCCCTTTCCAGGAGGGCTTAACTCTTAATCCATGCTTGTAAAGAGCCTCGGGGTCACCCAGGAATGAGTGCCTGGTGCCTTTCTTTTCCTGTCTTCCCTGGACATGCACACAGCCTTGTAGATTCCCAAGAGTGTGAGAGAGCTTTCCAAAGTTCTCTGTGGTTGTCTATATTCCCTAGGATTTCTTTATTCAACTCCCAGCCAGGCTTCTGTTTGTCCCAGCTGAAATCACAGCCCTGGGCAGCTGGGATGCTGCCAGCAGTTTGCCGTCTTCATGATTCCCTGAAGGTAAGTCTCTCCCTCATTACTGTGCCCACAGAGTCCAGATTTCCTAAGAGCTGCAATTTCAGATAAAATATTGACTGTGCTCTGAGGACAGTGCTTTTAATGGAACTCCAAAACCCATCAATCCTTTTTCTTGTTTTCAATGTCACTGGCTTTTAGCTGGGATGAAGAGGAGGATGGGAGTGGCCCCAAATTAAAAAGTCACACTCATCGTTATCTCAAAATCCAGTACTTTCCAGTTTATCTTGGGTGAATAATTTTCATTTTAATCTGTGGCTTTGGTTAATTGTCATATTCTGAAGTAGCTGATTTTATTGTTTTGCCAACCCATAAGCTTTTTTAATGCTCCAAATTTTCATGATTTTTAACAATGTAATTCATAATATATTTCAGCTGCCTTTGAACCATATGTAGTTGAATAACATAATCTTATTCAGCAAAACTTTGTTCATCCCTCCTCCAATGATTCTTACAGTTTGAAACTCACAGTCGAGTACTTACAGTGACATGTGGCCTTACACATCTGTCAAATTGTGATAGACCTCAGTCTTCCACCTCCCTACAAGAATGAACATTCCCCAAAACCTCTTGTTCATCTTAGGGTCTTTTCTTACTTCCACAGCCTCAGATGGCAACTCTTAACCTAGGGGCCCAGATGACTGTGAATTTGCTGGAAGACATGCACATGGTGAGGGTGTCAGATGTGTGTGGTACATCTTCCACCCATCAAGAGGAATCATAGCTTCATCAAATTTTCAGAAGAAAGGCCCACAAAAGGGTAGAATCCTCTCTAAGAACGTCTATCACAAGGAAAAATAATCCTTTCTTTTTATTTCCTCTGCCCCAAAAAGGCCAATCACCATGCCATCTGATAAACAGCCTTTTGCCTGTGATCTCCATTGCCTCTGCTTCTTTCTGCACTTTGCATTGAGGCTTCTCTCCTGAAATGGTCTCTATCCAGGGGAGTGGTTGAGAGTGTGAACTTGGGCTTGACTCCCGGGTTTGAAACCCAGCTCTACCACTTACTACCCGTGGGATTGTGAACATGTTTCTTCACTTCAGAGTGCCTTGTTTATTTATGTGTAAGGTTGTGATTCATCTATAAGGATCGTAACTACTGGTGCCTCAGGGGGGTTGTTGTAAAGATTATATAAGATAGCGCCTATCACAAAATAAGCCCTCAATAAATGTGAGCTTTTATTATTATATCGTTTCAGTGCTCAGGTCTCCAAATGTCCTGAACAAACCCCTGCATGAGATCAAAAGTTAACAGACTGACTCCTAATGTTCTTCAACTGAGTATTTTTTGTCCGTCAAAACCAACATCTCATTCTTTTGGGCTGTTTCATCTTAGTCCAGAAGACTGGATTGTTTAATCTCATGGTCATTTTAGCTCATGTCCACCTCTCTAGCCTTGTTCAGTGTACTCTTTCTTACTGTATTGACACATATTTATTTTTTGCTTTTAACCATATCCCATTGGGTGTGAATTTCTTCAAGCCTTAACTGGTATTTTTTTAATCCCCCAAATGGTCTTCATTTAACTGGTATTTTAATTCTGTAAATTGATATCTTTTTCTCTGGAGTTACCTACAATTTATTGTACTTACCACTCCTTTTGTAATGCACTTCTTTGGTAAAGGTATGAGCACATCTAATGTGTGTCACACTAAGCTCAGACTCACAGTGAGTGTGTTAAGGCAGCCAGTCACCATGGTTAGAAAACTTCAGTAGAGTGTCTTTTCTATTGATTAAGACTGACTAGGCACAATTTAAAGGGAAGAATACAACTTTGTGTGAAACCAAAAATAACAGTGGCATGTTTTTTAAAAATAGGTTAGAAAAAGGATCTTTAACTGACCCAGGCTCTGGAAGGTAGAAATTTCTCTATCACTGCCCATAGAAAAGTTTTCTAATAAACCACACAAGTGAAATTATTTAAACAATTGATTTATTTTATTTATGTTTCTTTTAACATTTTCAATAGAGCACAGCTCAGTAAACATTCATTGAATGATTTCCTCTTGCTAGGCCTTGTGCCTCACATGGAGAATATAAAGTGACCATATTACAGGGCCTTGAGAGTCTTGTGGGTGAGACGGGCAATTCCTGCAGAAGGCAGGCGTACAGTACGCCAGGAAGCCAAAGTGCTGAGGGTGGAGAAAAGCAAGAGCTTCAGCTCTTGCCTGCAGCCCATGAGGAACAGGGAGAAAGTTAGATGGACTTCCTTGCAAATGGAGGGACACCTAAGCTAAGCGTCGAAGAATATGTCAGATAGTGGGAGGGAGAAAGAACACTCCAAGAGGAAGTCAAACGTGGACATGAAGGCGAAGGGAGCATCACAACACAGAACATGCAGGGGCTCCTTGCAAGTGGGAGTCACCCACATACAGCATCCAAGATACGCACTGGCAGGATGTGGAGGCGAGAGAATGCCTGTAGTCACACGACGAGAAATTTGGACTAGGAGCCAAGGACCTTAGATTTATTTCTTCTGCAGTCAGTGGGAACCCAATAAAGGTCTTTAAGTGAGGAGAGACTTCATCCTAATGTTGATGCCTCTCTCTTCCCTGTAGGAGAGAGAGGAAAGCCTCTGTAGAGCCATCAACATTAGGATGAAGTCTCTCCATTAGGATCAACACCAGGATGAAGTCTCTTCATTAGGATGAAGTCTTCTTACTGTACTGTTCTTACAGTAAGAGATACAGCAGGCTGGGGAGCGATTAGGTGGCCCTTCTTCTTCTAGTTAAGAGGAACTGGGGAGCAGGACTAAGGCAGTGATGGGGGGATGGGAGATGAGATGGTGTGGAAATATAACGTAAGTAAGAGAGTGAGGGAGGGAGAAGAAAGATTCATCTGTAATGTTGCCATGGACTCAATGTTTGTGTCCTCTAAAAATTCTTATGTTAATATCCTAACCTGTAAGGTGGCGGTATGAGGAAGTTGGGCCTTTGAAATGATTAAGGCATGAGAGTAAAGCCCTTATGAATGTCATTAGTGCCCTTATGAAAGAGGCCCCAGAGAGCTCCCTCCCTGCTTCTGTTGTGTGAAGACACTGTTTACAAACCAAAAGCAGGCCCTAAGCAGATACCAAACCTGCCCAAACCTTGGTCTTGGAGTTTGCATTAGTCCATTTTCACACTACCTGAGACTGGGTAATTTATAAAGGAAAGAGGTTTAATTGACTCAGTTCCACATGGCTGAGGAGGCCTCAGGAAACTTACAATCATGGCAGATGGTAAAGGGGCAGCAAGCACCTTCTTCACAGGGCAGCAGGAGAGAGGAGGATGAGTTGGAACTTTCAAACACTTATAAAACCATCAGATCTTGTGAGAACTCACTAGCATGAGAACAACACTGGGGAAACTGTCCGTATGATCCACCACTTCCCACCAGGTCCTTCCTTCAACACCTGGGGATTACAATTGGAAATCGGATTTGCACGGGGACACAGAGCCAAACCATATGAGACTTCTAGCCTCCAGAACTGTGAGAAATAAACTCTGTTATTTGTAAGCTACCCAAGGTTATGCTGTTTTGTTATAGCAACCCAAATGGACTAAGACAAACATCTCATGCATCTTTCCTGGCCGAATTGAGGACAGGAAGATGATTCTGAGTGATGGGGCAGTGGGTAGTAATTTGCTCAGGTCTTAACATGGAACCTTTGAGGTGGCTGTGAGACTTTCTAGTAGATAATTTTAGACATTTGGATTCACAAATATGAAATTCACTGAAGTGCTCAGCATACATTTAAGAATTGCCAGCACATAGGTGGTAGGCAAAATCCCACATAGTGGTACTATTTCCAAGAGAGAATGATAATGGCTTGTAAAGACAGTAAAATGTCAGAGAACAACAGCTTTCAAGAGCCCACCAAAGACATATAGACAGGGGCTCTGCCGAGCACCGCCTTAGGAGTCAGCAGAGAGCGGCTTTCAAAGACGGGGTCATTTGAATCACTGGGCTCCTCTTTCAAGGGAAGCTTGACACGGAGTCTTTTTTGAGGATGATGTCATGATATAGAACCCAAATGTTAAAAATCTATATTTACAATTCCATATATTTATCTTCCTGCCACAAGTCTCCACCTGGATGTTCCAGATTTATCTCAAAATCAAATTGTGCCAAACTAAAATCTGCTCTCCCTCCTCGCCCGCAGCTCTTCAGTGCCTCTGGTCTCTGTGCACCTCTGTTCTCACGCCTGAGCCTGGTTTTAGGTCACAATCATCTCATGGCTGGGTGGCTGCAGTAGCCTCCTAATTAGTTTGCCTTCTTCTAGACATCATTCCCCTTACCAATTCCCCCATTCCAGCCAAAGTGATTTTTTAAAAATGCAAATTATATCACCTATCCTTCCATACTTTAAAATCTGTCATGGCCAGACTTTCATTAGGACAAAGATCAAATGTTTCTTCCCACCAGTTTATTTTTGGCTATTCCTACTTTCCTCTTATGTCTCAGTGTCAGTGTTAATTCTTATGAGATTCCTCTCATCAATGCCCCCTCAAACTGAGAACTCTGTCTTTCCAAGATGAGCCCATGGCGTCCTGAGCTTTTCTGTATTGTAAGGACATTGATCGTATTGTATGGTACTCATCCAGTTATTTGTCAATATCACACCCCAGACAGTAAACTTGGTGAGTACAGAGTCACATTTTGTTTCCTCTTTTTTCCCCTGTGCTGAGCTCGTAGCAGAGCACACAAATATTTGGTGGATATCTGACCAAATTAATGAATCAGTGATGATTAAACATTATCCTAATCTAATTATTAATGGAAGTCTGCACATTTTTATTAACCACTAGCTCGTATTACTATTTTCATTTCAAGGTAATAGAACTACATTTCTTTAAAACCTTTCAGAACTCCAAATTGGCTTTTCCCCAATTAGTCAGGATTTATGAGGCTTTATTACATATTAACATTTTTTATTTCCATGGTATAAATCAGAAATCCCCCAGTGGGCCGGGATTTATCTGTACACTGCATTCTACAGCACCATCCCTTTTACTTTTTAGACTTCACCCCATGTCCTCTTTCCCCACTGTTATTAACACGACTACTGTGATAATCATTCTTACCTTGTATTTGTATCATTTCATTCTTTCTAAGGTGTTTTCATAATTTTTGTCTCATTCTATCTTCAAAATAGGTCATTAGGAATGCAGGTATGTAGACACTTCCCACACATGAATATTCAAAAGGATATTAAATGATTTTTCCAAGGACACTCAAATAAGTAATGATGTACACGGAGCCAATATTGATGTCCTGGGCTCAGTCCAGTCACAGCCCTTTGCCTTTTTCTTAAAATGAATATTTACATCATTGATTTTTTACTTATCAAGTGAATAAATTATTATAACTCATGTTGCCTGCTTTGATATTTTGAGTTTGAGAGACATGTCAGGATTTGCTGAATGCATGGTGTACGTGACACAATAAACATATGTCCAGACAAACACAGTTGTCGGTTCATCTTGCTCATCAGGGTAAAGCGAATTGGGTCAACATCAAATCTCAAAAAGGGTTTGCAACAAAAGTCAAATCTCAATATCAAGCCAGAAGGAACTTGTTTAGAAGTTCTTCCATGTCCTGTCATTGCTTTGGGCACTCAGTCATCCCCAGTAAGGCTGTGAGCTGAGGAGCAAGAGTAGCTTCCCCCCACCCCGAGCAACCCCACAGCACGGCACTCCACGTGGGGTGAGAGGTGGTGTCGAAATGCAGGTTAGACAGTTGGATGGATAGACAAATGGCAGGGTGATGGCAAAATGGAAACGTGGGGTAGATTACCTTAACAGGAAATATGAACTTTCCTTTTGCAAAAAAAGTGGGTAAGAATGATAAATTTACTATTACAGTTAATCTCTCTTACTCAAATTAGGTTTTTCCTATATTTGGGGATGTAGTAGAGATGGAACAGCAAAAAAGGATCAGGTAGATTTTTCTTTTATTTTTCCTCAGCTTAGTGACAAATAAAAACAATATATTTATGGTGTACCATGTGATGGTATCTCATTGTGGTTTTGATTTGCCTTTGTCTAATGACCAGTGATGATGAGCTTTTTTTCATATGTTTGTTGGCTGCATAAATCTCTTCTTTTGAAAGTAACTTAAAAAAAATTTTACAAGAAAAAACAACCCCATCAAAAAGTGGGCAAAGTATATGAACAGACACTTTTCAAAAGAAGACATTTATGCAGCCAACAAACATATCAAAAAAAGCTCATCATCACTGGTCATTAGAGAAAGGCAAATCAAAACCACAGTGAGATGCCATCTTATGCCAGTTAGAATGGCGATCATTAAAAAGTCAAGAAATAACAGATGCTGGAGAGGATGTGGAGAAACAGGAACGCTTTTACACTGTTGATGGGAGGGTAAATTAGTTCAACCACTATGGAAGACAGTGTAGTGATTCCTCAAGGATCTAGGACTAGAAATACCATTTGAACCAACAATCCCATTATTGAGTATATACCCAAAGGATTATAAATCATTCTACTATAAAGACGCATGCACACCTATGTTTATTGTGGCACTGTTTGCAATAGCAAAGACTTGGAACCAACCCAAATGCCTGTCAATGATAGACTGGATAAAGAAAATATGGCACATATACACCATGGAATACTATGCAGCCATGAAAAAGAATGAGTTCATGTCCTTTGAAGGGACATGGATGAAGCTGGAAACCATCATTCTCAGCAAACTAACACAAGAACAGAAAACCAAACACCGCATGTTCTCACTCATAAATGGGAGTTGAACAATGAGAGCACATGGACACAGGGAGGGGAACATCACACACCAAGGCCTGTCGGGGTGTTGGGGGCCAGGGGAGGGAGAGCATTAGGAGAAATACCACATGTCAGTGATGGGTTGACGGGTGCAGCAAACCATCATGGCACATGTATGTCTGTGTAACCTGTACATTCTGCACATGTACCCCAGAACTTAAAGTATAATAAAAGAAAAAAAAATCATTGCCCAGACAAATGTCAAGGAGTTTTCTCCGTATGTGTTTTTCTAAAAGTTTTACTCTGCAGCCCCAGGCTTTAATCTGCCCCAGTCCCAGGCTAACCTCAATAGCCACAGACTCCAGGCACCCGTGGCCTCAGATAAGATGAATTTCAAATTCAGATTCATAGAGGGAAATGTTCTTATCCTACTTACCAAGGAAGGGTAATAATAGCTAAGTAACTGTGACTCCCCCTCCCTTTCTCTCTTTCTCCCCCACACACTTGCACTTATACACATAAAAAATAAATAAAACAAGAAGAACACAGGTGTCTGTGTCCAAAAAACAAAAAAGCCAGTATTACTATTGGATCATTAAAATAAAATCATAATTCTTATCTTTAGATTATTTTCGTATGATTTTGTGTCATTATAGATGAGGGAAATACTATGATCTTTCAGATATTTTCCTTAAGGTAAATTGTTTAGCAATATGTTTATTTACAATATGAGTAATACATTACATCTATATTTATTGAGGATTTAAATGATGGCATTTCAGAATTTTAGCTAATATGAAATGTGCAGGGCAGTGGTTTACTCTCTTCCCGTGAATTCTTTGCAGGAAGCCAGTTGTGAACTGGAAGGTACCTGGCCTGGGTGTCAGGACAGGGAGGGTCCGGGTCTCATCTTGCCTTAGCTGACCTGCTCTGTGACCTCATCCCAGTTTGTCTATGCACTGAGTTTGTTTTCCTGGAGAAACCTTCAACCACTGCAGCCTCGGACTCTCCTTTGTGCTGCGGGAAGCCCTCTATGGAAATGTGTGCAAGTGGGGCTCTGCTGGCCAGGGTATCGGCTCCTCATGTGCTCAGCTCATCCCCACATTCTCCCTGGGTGGCTTCTAAAGTGTCTCCTCCAAACCCCTGAGATGTCAGCAATCACCACGTAAAGTTCACTGGACCAGAAGATTCCTCAGTTTCTTTCACGTGTCAGCAGGCCCCAACACCATTATCTTCATAGGAAATTAAACATCTAGGATGTTGTCACTTTTTATCTCTCCAACATTTGGTATTGTCAGACTTCAAAAAACATTGTGACTAAATGGCAGGGGACAGTATCTCATCTGGGCTTACTTTCCATTTCTCTGACAAATAATTGTTGATTATTTTTCCATACACTTTTGGTGTATGTGTTCCCTCTTGTGAAATGCTTAACATTTTCTGCACTATCTTTTATTGTGTTGAGTATGCTTTTATTTATTTTTAATGCTTTATATATTCTTCATGTAAATCAAAAATGTATCTTCTCCGAGATTATAACTTGACCTTCCACTTCCCTTAAGATGTCTTTTGATGAACAAATTTTTAATATTAATATTTTCAAATTAATTTATCTTTTCTTTTATAGTCAATGCTATGGGGGTCCTGTTTATTTTTCCTTACTCCAAGGTTTAAGTACATAGTCATCTATGTTTTCTAGGAAGAGTCTTACTTTAGTTTTATGTTTTTGTTTTTGTACAGACAGGAACTTGCTATGTTGCCCAGGTTGGTATCAAGCTCTGGGGCTCAAACAATCCGTCTGCCCTGGAGTTACAGGCGTGAGCCACTGTGCCTAGACTTAAGGCTTAGTTTTTGATATTTAACTCCTTAATCCATCTTAAATTTTCTTTGCATATCATGTGAGAATACAGTTCCATCTTTTGTCAGTAATCATTTTTTTCATTCCACTTGTTAAGGAATATATATATATATTTTTAATCTTGTGGCATACCTTCTCTATTCCGAAGTCTCCTCATGCAATATTCATAGGCCTATTGACAGGTTTTTTATTCTATTCTTATAGATTAATTTCTGAATCGCAAGTCAACACCACATGGATTTAATTACTACGGCTTCAGAATAATTCTTAATGTCAGGTAGAACTACCCCCCTTTCCTGATTCTCCTTTTTACAAATGTTGGAGATATTCCCGACCCTTTACTTCTTCGTGTACACCTATCAAGCTCCTTATAAGTCTCATTTGATATTTTGATTGAAATCACATTATCTATTGGAGAAGAATTGAGACCATTACCATATTAAGTTTTCTAATCACGATGTGGTTTATCTCTCTGTTGATTCAGGCCTCCTTTAACATTTCTTAATAAAGTTTTGTGACTTTCCCTGTAGAGGCATCACACACCTTTTGTTAAATGTATTACTGGCTTTGTATTTTCTGACCAGATGTAAATGCTTTTCTGAATGGCTCCTCTGCAATGACACTGACTCACCCTGACTGCCAAGGTTTCCTGAGCTCCGCCATCTGGTCCAGATATTTCTTGGTCAATTCTTCTGAGGACAGGATGGAGTAATAGCAAGGACAGGACAGTGGCAACTTTTCTCCTTTCCGCCATGCTTGCAAGGGGCAGCCACCTGCCCCTGACCAGGTCACCTCTCATTCCTCCCCATGCCCCACCCCTGTTTTCTTCGTTTCTTGGCATTGCCCCCATAGCCTCTCCTGGAATTGGCCTTGCTGTAGAATCAGTAGTTTGTAGGTCAGTGCTTTGGTAAGAATGAGAAACAAATATTATTTAAATTCACAACAAATGTACAGAGAATATTTATGAGCCATACTATTTTAATGATGAGGAAAGTGAGGTTCACAAAGGCCAAGCAAGTGTCTGTGATCACACAGCGGGGAAGAGGTGGGGCTGTTCCTGAGGGTCTGTGTTCCTGAAGAAGGAGATGCCAGGGGTTCCTGCCTCGCTGGAAGTTGTGCTGAGGTTTACAAGAATTAATGTTTATAAAGTTCTTAGAACACACCTGGTGCCCAGCAAGGACATATGAACTTTTCTATTATCATTACCATTTCTCTGTGCTGATCTTGTTTAATAAGAGAAGTAGGATGTGGATCTAACCTAACATGAGATATAATTCTGGTGCCACATTAGAAGAAGTTTAAAGTGTTTGATATTTAAAGATTATAGATCACTTTTTTGGAAATTGAAAGAAGGTATTTGAGCTGGGCTTTTTTAAATGAATAAAATTTAAACATTTAGTGGGAAGGGCTGGTGTGAAAAACGTCATGAGGCAAGGAGACAGGAAGACACACTTTTTTTTGCAAAAGGATAAATCATTCCTGGAAAACATTGGAATTTTAGTTTTCTTGCTGTTATTTTATGCCTAATTTCTTCTTTCTGTTTTAACTTCCAACTTTGGTTCTAGATGCTGTGTGTGTGTGTGTGTGTGTGTGTGTGTGTGTGTATGTGTGTAAAAGAGAGAGATTGATATGCCCTAGGAAATTATTAAGTTCCAAAATTAGCAGCATTTTTATAAGTTAATTAAAAAGTGTCATCTGCTCCAAGTAGGTAAAAAATGCACATGATCATATTGGAATTGGAGGCAGCATGGAGACACTGCTGTTCTGAGTGCGAACTCATTGCAAGGAAGCAAGACGCTTACTGAGAAGTGCGGGGTAGACATGTGCTCCCTTTGTAGAATTACAGGAAACCATGCGGGGTTACTGAGGCTGGTAATTTCAAGTTAGGGGAGGGTGATTAAAATGGCTACTCGGGATGAAGAGTTTAAAATGACGAGGAGTTTGAGGCAGCTGATCAATTTAATCAAAGTGCAATTGCTTTGGGGAGGACTGCCTCTTTGAAAGGATTAATGCATACAGCAAGGTGACAGAGGAGACGTGCTGTCAAGGTTTTTATTTTGCTATAAATTCTAACTTTGAATATATTTGTGACTTTGTAGCCATTAATTTGGGGTATTGTAATTTTTTTAAAATTTTTGTTAATCTTTTATTTGACTAGTGTAGCTACGACTATACTACTATAATGTGATGAGGTTTTAGAAGTACATTTGATTTTTTTGTTTGTTTTCTTTTTTTGAAACAGGATCTTGCCCTATAGCCCAGGCTGGAGTGCAGTGGCACTATCGTGGCTCACCGCAGCCTCAATCTTCCCAGCCCAAGCTACGCTCCTACCTCAGTGTCTTAAGTAGCTTGGACCACAGGTGTGTGCCACCAAGACTGGCTGCCATTTTTATTTTTCTAGAGACGGCCTCTCCCTATGTTTCCCAGGCTGGTCTCCAACTCTTGGTCTCAAGTGATCTTCCCAACTTAGCCTCTCAAAGTTCTGGGATTTCAGGCAGGCATGAGAGTCACTGTACCTGGTCATACACTCATTGCTTAATTTTGACTTTATTACATCTAAACACCAAAATACTTTAATCAGGAACCATTTCATATTTCATAATGAAAATAAATGAGGAAAAGTTATTTCACTGAAAATTTTACTTTCCAACAAGCTTCTCTGAAATGTATTTTCATTTCACTAAAATAGAAATATCTTTTTCTACATTAATTCTATTAGATATGTTATATGTTTCATAATATTGTCAATGATTTCATCGAAACAGTTTAAGATTGTCAATAACTCATATTGTCTCTAATTCAGAGTTTTATAGATTATTGCACTGAAAAAAATCACGAAAAACTCCCCGAGCAATATCTTAAAGTCTCCTCTCTGTACACAGATACTTTTAATCTCCCTCAGGGAGGTGATGATAATTATGTCCTTGACATGTTCATCCTGGGAAACCTACACCATATCTACATTTCAGGATGTCGGAGTCCTTCCCTCCATCTGATCTTCTCAAAAACTTCACTTCCCCATGTTCTCCTGGACAACTTCTATCTTGTTAACAACTGGAAATCATCAAACCTTGCTGTGATGGTATGGACTCCATTTCAGCTGCTGTTAGGACACAGTCTCCCAAGCAGGGGATTCAGGGGGTCTGAAGCTAGGACTTGAGCTGGCTCCATCTCAAGCAGATCTAGGCACTGACCTCGTATTTGCCCCAAATAGCTTCTGAGAATGAAGAGGAATAATATGAAGTCTGCCCATCGTATGTGGTTTCATACTTGCCATTTTCTATAGCCCCTTTCTCTGGGCTTCTCCCCTCCTCAGTTCTCCTGTCAACACTTAAAGAATCCAGATATCACATACAAACTGACTTGTGTGTCTAAAGAGCTTAGTTTTAAATAATGGGTATTAAACAACTATTTGTTGAAGGCTCTCTACATTAAATTTCTAGAGATTCTTATGTGCCTGATCTCATGGCATGAATATCTAGTGTTAACATCTTTAGTGCAGACAGCCTCAAGCAAGCAGACCTGTAGAGATATGTTAGGAATTATCAAGGAAACGTGGTTTTTATGTTTGTTTGTTTTGGTTTTTGGGGTTTTTTTTTTTTTTTTTTTTGAGACAGAGTTTCGCTCTTGTCGCCCAGGCTGGAGTGCAATGGCGCAATCTCAGCTCACTGCAACCTCTACCTCCAAGGTTCAAGCGATTCTTCTGCCTCAGCATCCCGAGTAGCTGGGATTACAGGCACGTGTCACCACTCCCAGCTAATTTTTATATTTTTAGTAGAGACAGGGTTTCATCATGTTGACCAAGCTGGTCTCAAATGCCTGACCGCAGGTGATCCACCCACCTTGGCCTCCCAAAGTTCTGGGATTACAGGGGTGAGCCACTGCGCCTGGCCGTGTTTTTTTTTTTTTAATCCAAGTTCATGTCATCTGGCTCAGAATCCAGTTCTTGGCTCTATGCTCTGGGGGCACAGGCACCCCTAGTCAGGAGCCCAGGAGGCAAAGCACACAAAGCCCCCAACAGGTCAGAAGGCCCCGCCCATGTGAAAAGGGTTTCCAGGAGGCTTTCTAATGCTGCCTTGTTAACTATGAACAGATAATGACGATCTCTAGATGTTTGTTCAAGCCCTCTAATATAAAAAGGACCCAAACGAACAAAAAAGAAGAAAATAAAGACTGTTCAAGAGAAACAAAGAAGTTATCATTGACTTGTCTGAGTCACAGAAGAGAAGCTACATTGAGTTTGCTGAACGAGAACACATTTATTTTAAGTAGAAGAAGGAGAAGATGAGCTGAATAACTAAGAGATCACTTAGAAATTTAAAGATGGGCGTTGAAATTTAAATTTAAAAAATCTCACAAGAGAGGTGAGAAGATAAAGTAAAGGAAATCTGATTAGAAAAAAATGGCAAAGGGATGGAAAATAAGATTAGAGGGTCTGTCCAGCTCCCGCAGGACCATTGGCTAAATTGTGTAAGTTCCAGAAAGAGATCAGAGAAAATGGACAGAAAACAACCACTGAAGGAAGCAGGGAAGACGATGGCCCTTAAAAAGCTGCAGGATACGTCACATGATGGGAGAAAACAGATCTACACACCCCCTCATTCTGGGGAAATACTGAAACACTAGAAGCAAAGAGAAAATTATGATGACTCTGGGCATGGGGGTCTAGGGGAAAGGATTCAAAGAATCCTCAAGAGGTAAGAAGACGAGGGAGAAATGCCATCAGACCTCCAGGGAAGTTATCTCTCATCTAGACTATTTTACTCAGACAAATACTAGTTGGGTGTCAAGACAAAAATAGACATTTTAACATTCAGGAATCATTAAAAATCTCCCAACAACCTTTCCATAGGAAGCTGTGGGATTATGTCTTCCACCAAAAACAAACAAACAAACAGAAAACCAACAACAAGTAAATCAAGACAGAGGAAGACAGGGATGCAGCAAAGAGGAGAGAGATTACAAGAGATGGGGCAGGGACCTGATGATGGCCAAGGGGCGTCATTATGGCCCCAGCTTTCAAGAGAACCAGTGTGGACCAGGCCAGATGGGAGGACACGGACGGCTCCCTGAGACTTTACACAGAACCAAATTGATACCTAAGCTGTTCTTCCCTAAGAAGAAGATATGACGTAATTGGGAATTTGGGATAGAGTCATGATAAGTACATAGGAGAGCATGTGTGTACATGGACACAATTATATTAATTGCAGGGTAGTAATGTGCAGATAAGGAAGATAGTATTAATGTGTGGTTCATCTGGCAATAGTCTCTTCATAGTTATGACAGTAAAGCATTGCCTAATAATCTCATGTATTGCCCAGTACAACCATGCTGGGGGCAGAAACTGTGAGAAGGGCTTGGGCGTGGAGCACATTAGTGCACCTCCCTGTTCCCCCAGACGGGACGTGGGAGTTCAGTGCTTCATGATGGGAAACCGTGCATCCCCCTGTGGTAGAGATGCATTTGTGTAGGGTCTGAAGGCAAATGCCAAAAGAAATGGCTAGAAGCATTGAAAGCTTTCCCTCTGGGGAGCTGGAAGTAAGACAGGGATGGTATCTGGGGAACACTGTTTTCATAATCAGCCATGTAGAGGTATTTTACCCCTAAACCATGTGCGTGTATGAGATTGATGAGAACACACATCACCTTTTTAAAGACCTTTTCTTCCTGTTGTTCATTGTGATGGCTCACAGTTGCAACCTGTCAGACCACAAGCAATCTGGAGCTGGGCTGCAGAATCTCTCAGGGTCCGGGATGAAGAATTTCCCAGAATCCAGATATCACGGGTCCATTGGGTGGCAGGGAGCTGGAGTGACTGAGAGCGCAGTTACGCGTTTCATCTTTGGAGGAAGAGGGCATCAAAGTTCTTCAGCGTCCCTCCTCCCCCCATCCCTCTGATAATAAACATGTTTGGTAACTGACAAAATGCTCCTTCCCTGACATTGACAAATTCCCTGGGTTCTCAAGGTTGTTGCAAGGGGGTCTATGTGAACAAAGGCACTAAACACAGCTGTTTCAACTTCTATATTGAAAACTGAATAGCATAAATATAGTTTTCATTACAAATAGAACCGCTTAGAGGGGCTCCAAATGGGACCCTAGCTTGCCAGCAGCTCTGGCAGTCACCGGAGGTTAAGCCCCTGTGCTGGCGACCCTATGACTCGGCTCTGCACCCCTCAGCCACTGTGGCCCCCACAGCCAGGCTGCAGGGTCCACAGCTCCCTAATGCTGGGCCATGGACGAGTTAAACCACACATTTACAAGGAGCCGCTAGTGAAAACAAGAAGCATAAAGAACCCTGAGAATAAAATACAAACTAGCAAGGACCAAATCTGCCTCAAAATTATCTGTAGCCACTCTCTAAGTCACATCTGTTAATCAAAACCTTCTGATTGCAGATCACTATTTCTCTGATTCTTTAAATGTTAAAAGGAAAAACAATTTACAGTAAAATGTATAACCAAATTAGCTTTTTTATATATTAAGAATAAAAATATTTATAATATATATATGGAGAAGTGCTTACAAATATCAGCCTGGAATATTGTCTTCTACCTCATCATTTGGCAACAAACTTAAGAACCAAAAAAAAGGGGAAAGGAAGAGAGAGAGGGAGAGAGGGAGAGAGAGAGAGAAGAGGAAAGGAGAGAAAAGGAAAGGAAAGGAAGAATGGAGGGAGAGAGGAAGTGGGCAAGGATGGGAGGGAGGGAAAAGGAAGGGAAGGGAGGGAAGGGAAGAGAAGGGCAGAGGAGGGGAGGGGAGGGAAGGGAAGGGAGACAGGGAGCGAGAGAGACCGCGAGAGAAGAAAGGAGAGAAAAAGTGAACAAACAAGTTTGGCTTTCTTTAGCCTCAAATGCAAAAATTTTAAACAGACTGTCATTTTATGCCTACTTTTCATTACAGGATATATCATTAAATTTCAATCTGTCTCAATATATAATCTGTCTAAATAACTAAACATAAAGTAATAGATCATTCTTGAATTTTTGGACAAATAATGATTTTTTATTCACTACATAATTAACTTAAAATAAATTAAACAGCAAGTACCCTTGTTAAAGGGGGAAAGTAAAAATCTTTTTCATGTATCATGAATATTAATAATGACAAAGTTAAAATGAATTTTATAATACAGCTATGAATAATTCATTGATCTACAACTGAGTTTTTACAATCACTTATTTGTCCTATACGATGTGAAAATGAGGAAATGGCCTAAGTTCCTGCAAAAGGGACCCAACGGTCCCAAACTGAAGAGCAGGGAGAGTGTCACCCCTGAAGCTGCAGTCCTTCATTGCTGCCACGCTGTCTGATGTGCCCAGGTGTTGTGGCTGGCCATGAGATGACAGATAGAGGTTTGTTAGTTTAGTTTGTCTTTGGTTCACTCATGAAATTGAGCAAACTTCAGTTCCACACATGTTCTGTGTCTGCAGTGAGTCCAGTTCTGTGGTTTAGAGTCTAATGGGCTCTGTCCCCTGCCCTGACGAGCTCGTGGTGGGGTTGGGGTGCCGCCTAGGAGATCTACAGTTACAGCATGGTATGCTAAATTCTGTGACAGAGTCAAGAGAAAACCATAAAACAAGATGTGTTGCAGCCTCCAAAGCTTCCTACAAAACTCTTTCTAGGAAACCCACCACATTTTCAGTGACAGTCATCCGTTTATAATTATTTATCTATAGAACAATTTTTCTCTGTACTGAGGCCTTTCCTTATTCTTTCTTTTTTTAACTGCAATGATTCTGAAAGGTGAAGAGCCTACGACGCAGACGTAATTAAGGACTTTCAGAGATAAATGTTTCATAGAAACGTCACCTCACCCATGCACTATGTGCCCCCTGCTGAACTGCAGTCCTGCATCCCTTTGTGCTTTGGTACAAGGTCTTTGGCCAGGACTGTGTGGAGAACTCACAGCATGCATGTCCACCCTCAGCGGGGATGAAGTGCCGCCAGCACTGAGCAATGCACCTGGTTCCAGGGGGCTCTGCTCATCAACACAAACGGAAAGTGAGACCATTGGGTGCTTCCTGCGGTGCCGTGAGACCGCTGGGTGCTTCCTGTGGTGCCGTGAGACCACTGGGTGCTTCCTGTGGTGCCGTGAGACCGCTGGGTGCTTCCTGTGGTGCCGTGAGACCACTGGGTGCTTACTGCGGTGCCGTGAGACCATCGGGTGCTTCCTGAGGTGCCGTGAGACCGCTGGGTGCTTACTATAGTGCTGTGAGACCGTCGGGTGCTTACTGCGGTGCCGTGAGACCATCGGGTGCTTACTGCGGTGCCGTGAGACTGTTGGGTGCTTACTGTGGTGCCCTGCATGTTTTGTGTTGCATGAGACAAGATGGCATGTGCTTTCAGGGAAAGTCACTGGAAATAATACAACAATCCTGCGAAAAGCAGTTGCGACCCCGTTGATGCCCTCACCCAGAGTAAGAAGTGGGGATGCTATGGCTGCTGCAGGCCCACTCAGCCAGGCACCCTTTGTTCACAGAAATGAGAATGGCCATTCAGTTCCCGCCAGTGTGGGTGACACACAGACCTTTTGGGGAATAACAAGACCACTGTGTCTATAAGACTGAGTGAATTCTTCCTTCTCTCAAACAGCAGACATGACCCAATTGTCCTTGAGTTTATATAAACTGCAATCACACTTAGGTATGGTTTCAATTCATATTCCACTTGAAGGTAGTAAGATCTATAGTTTTGTTGCCCCATATGAATGAACTCTTTCTTTAATCATCCTCAATCACTTCTAAATATTGAGGGAATCCTGGGCAGAAACATACTAGAGTGGAAACAAGACGCAGAGGTCACTGAGAAGGACCCTCACATCCCTGGGCTCAACTCTGCAGTAAGAGAATCATACCTGAGCTGTCCTCCCCACAGGGGATGATGAAAACCCAAGAGAATAATGGATTTAAAATCATTTTGCAGAATGTTAATATGCCACTTTTACTATTGTTATCATTCCCCAGTGTTAGAAAAAGACTTACTTAAAATGGTTTTTACCTAATAAATTAGTGTTTATTCATTTCTTTATTCACTCAACATGAATTTGTTGATCATTTGTGTGTGTGAGGCACAATTCTAGACTCTTGTGATTTAGAAATAAGTTAGATAGCAAAGTGTCTACCATAATGGAGTGTAGCTTTTCCATGAGGGAAGATAGAACATAAATGCATAAACAGGTATATACACACACATAATCCACAAGGGAAAATTGATGAATTGGATGTCACTAAAATGAAAACTTTTGCTCTACAAAACACCCTGTTAAGACAATGAAAAGACAAGCAACAAAGTAGCAAAAATACTTAGAAATCAAATTTTCATCAAAGAACTAGTATCTAGAATATACAATGAAATCTCAAATTCAACGATTTAAAACAATGTAGTAAGAAAATCGGCAAAAGATATGGGCAGATAGTTCACTAAAGATGAAATTTAAATGTACATGAAAAGATATTTAATTCCATCAACTATTAGGCAAATGCCAGTTAAAACCACGATGAGCTGTCACTACATACCTAGAATGACTGACATAAAACACAGAAACAACACCAAATTTTGACTAAGACAATGAGAAACTGAATTACTGGTACATTGATCGAGGCAAAGTGAAATGGTACAGCCACTCAAACCAGTTTGGCATTTTCTTTTAAAGCTAGCCATGTAATTGCCATATGACCCAGCTATCCCACTCTCAGGCATTAATCCCGGAGAGATAGAAATGTACATTCACAGTAAAACCTGCACACACATCTTTACAGAAGCTTTATTCATGGTAGCCAAAAACTGGAAATAGCCCAGATGGCCTCCAGAGCATGAAGAGTTAAACTGTGTACAGCCATGCCATGGAATACTACTCAGCCATTAGAAAGAATAAACTATTGATACAACCCAGATGGAAGCTCCAGAGAATTATGCTGAATAAGAAAAGCCAATCTGCAAGCTTTGCACAGTGAATGACTTCATTTATAGAACGTTCTTGAAATAACAAAATGACAGGAAACACTGATGAGTGGTTGCCAGGAGTTCAGGGTAGGAGAGTTGGCTCTGAAAGGGAAGGGATATGGGTGTGGCTCTGAAAGGAAAGAGGCTGGGCTTGGTTATGAAAATGAAGATGGTGGGGGTGGCTATGAAAGGGCAGAAGTGGGCGTGGCTATTAATTGGAAGGGGGATGGACGTGGCAATGAAAGACAATGGGGTGGTCATGGTTATGAAAGGAAAAGGATGGGTGTGGCTATGAAAGGGCAGGGAGTGGGCGTGGCTCTGAACAGGAAAAGGGTGAGTGTAGCTATGAAAGGGAAAGGAGTGCGCTTGGTGATGAACAGGAAAAGGCTGGGCGTGGCTATGAAAGGGAAGAGGGTGGACTTGGTGACGAAAGGGGCAGGATGTGGGCAGGGCTATAAAAGGACGCAGAGGAACCCTTGCTCATTCGGTGATAGTTATCTGCATGTTGACTGTGGTCATAGACACAGAAACCTACACTGGTGCTAAAATCGCACACACATATATGAACACTAGAGAAGTAGGAAATCTGGACATTGGTGGGATGAATCAATGTCATTCTGCCTGTATGTGCTATGGTTCTGCAAAATGTTATCATTGGCGGACACTGAGACACGGGTGCATGGGATCTCTGTATTCTTTCTTCCAGCTGCATGTGAATCTACAGTTACCTCAAAACAGTTTAAAACCAAAATCTGTGTAATATAATCCCAGATAATGACAAATGCCGTAAAGAAAAACCCACTCATTCCCATTTGGGAGATTAGAGGAAGGGTGGATGATGAGAAAGGCCAGCAAAGCTTTGGCTGAGAACAGAGTGTGACTGAGAGCCCCAAGGAGCTTCCGCCTGGCTGGTGTTATTTTTGTTTTGCAGCTAAGCTGTCTGCTAAACATGCCGTTTAAGAGTTCATCCTGGGAATTCCATTACCAATGATCACAAGCAGCATCTGTGACAGGGAACTGTGAGCAGCCAGAACCGTAGGTGCATATTCCTTCCTACCGCACCTGAAGAACTGGGAAAAGAAGGTCACTGACTCACTCACTCATTACCTAATTGTTCTGTGAATCTTTACCTAGTGAGGACCTGTTGTTAAAAGCACACTGTAGATGGATGGATGGATGGATGGATGGATGGATGGATGGATGGATGGATGGATGGATGGATGGACGGATGGTTGGATTGATGGATGGATGGTTGGATTGATGGATGGATGGATAGATGGATGGATGGATGGATGGATGGATGGATGGATGGATGTGCACACACACACATTTAGTAAGCAGCATCATATACCCTGCAAAGGCATTTAGCCTATAGTCCATTTGTCAGTGGCTTTTAAATCTACATCTCATAAATTACTCCCAGACGGGAATGCATCTTGGAACAAAGGTAGTCTCACCTCCAGCAATTACTCTAACTCCCCTTCCTCCAAGAGGGGTTCTCATGTTTGTGAGGGTGTGTCCTCACTCCTGGAGAGCCTGAGGGACCCAGGAGCACCCAAACTGGAATATTTTGACAAGCAGCCCTGATGAGAGGCTGAAGGTGCTTTGCTATTTCACCTGGGAATGGGAAGGGCTCTTCTGACTCCATGATTTGTGAATGTGCGCATGGAGAACAGAGCACGCTCCAAATAAAACCTTTCATTTTGTCCACGAACTTCTGTTTTGTAGATACTTATCACTTTAATGAAAAACCTGTCCCTCTCCTGACA
The DNA here is from genome assembly GCF_009828535.3 of Hylobates moloch. Classification (NCBI taxonomy): domain Eukaryota; kingdom Metazoa; phylum Chordata; class Mammalia; order Primates; family Hylobatidae; genus Hylobates; species Hylobates moloch. The sequence continues at coordinate 1,734,532 of NW_026652288.1, read as the reverse complement.
GTGGTCAGTCATATCTGCCGTTGAGGCACTGGGACTGCGGCTGCTCCCACAGCAATGGCCTGATGGTCTCCAGGTCTTCCTCCTTGCTACCTTTCGTGAACACTGAAGAATAGAAAAAACACTTTTCCCAAAACAACGATGGACAATGCGATGAATCTATAGAACATGCTAACAAGCTTAAAGTGGTAGAGATGAATTTGTAGGGTTACCAGTAGAGTAAGTCATTGTGTAAATTAACGTAATAATATTTTATGAAAGCAAAATATTATGATTGTTTTAAGCATAGTACTGGCAACATGTTAGAGTGGCTTTGATTATTAATGTCCAATCCTACTATTTCTCAATCACTTGTCTTGCTTTATGCTTGGTTTGTTTATAAGATTTATTTAAATTTATCTATTTGGTGTCTTTCAAATGGTGAGAATTATCTTGCATTTTTATAAAACCACTATGTCGAATACCATCCCAACCTTTCTTAGTCAATTTAGTAAGTAATAGCTCAGAATGTGTTGGAAATAACTGTGCCTACTATATAAACATTAATCACAGATGTTTGTGCATAAGCCCCATTTTAAACACTATTTGGATGTTGCTTTATAGCTATAACAAATAAAAAATTTTAAATTATTGCCCAAGATGTTGCATTTTGTTTTGCTTTTCAATTAATAACATGCTCTTGTAAAATATTTTATGTGGAAATCACAACTTATTTGCTATCCTTTGAACTGAGAAGGACAAAAATACAAACACACATGACAACCTGCTGATGATATAAGCCATGAAATACATGTGCAGATACATCCCCTATGCTTCTGTAATTTGTTTCTACACATTTTATAATCTTAATACTTTGTAGACTCAATCATAAAAATGACTCCCTTAGTTTTATAAGAATATAGTTTTGTGTATGTTTATATTACAAAGAGTAATTTCATTAATTTTCTTAAAAGGTTTTTCTATAAGGAATGATTTATTGGAAATTAATTGGGTGTGATACGAGGTTGTTGTCACCACCATCCCTCTCATCTTATCTCCATGCATCTCATCATCTCTTGTATCTCATCTCCATGCATCTCATTTCCATGTATCTCATCTCCATGTGCTCATCTCCATGCATCTCATTTCCATGTATCTCATCTCCATGTGCTCATGATGTGTCTTGTCATCTCCATACATTTCATCATATCCATGTGTCTCATCATCTTTATGCTTCTCACCTCCATGTACCTCATCTCCATATCTCTCATCATCTCTGTGTGTTCCATCTCCATGTGTCTTATCATCTCTTGTGTCTCATCTCCATGTGTCTCATCGCCGTGTGTGTTTCAACTGTATCTGTCTCATCTCCATGTGTCTTATCATCCCCATGGATCTCATCTCTGTGTCTCTATCTCCATGTGTCTCCACATGTCTCATCATCCCCATGCATCTCTATGATCTCATCTCTGAGTGTTTCATCTCCATGCGCTTCATCATCCCCATGTGTCTTATGGTCTCTGTGTATTTCATCTCCATGTGTCTCATCTCCTAGTGTTTCATCTCCACGCATCTCATCATCTCCATGTGTCTCATCTCCATTTGTGTCGTCATCCCCATGCATCTCATCTCTGTGTGTCTCATCATCTCCATGTGTCTGTGCACCCAGCGTGGCCTCATTGCCTACTTGCAGCAGATGCATTAAAGACCTGACAATCACATCCCTCAGGTAGGGTTTTGCTTTTACTACGAATATCTGCCTCATTATTCTGCCTTTTTGTTCTTCTCTAGAGTGGCCACATCTGGTGGAAGAAGAAAAAAATGTAGTTATTGAATTCAATCAAGTGTTTGCATCTTTCAAGCTATCAACAAAATTCCATCAAGAAAGGTTCCAGTTGGTCTCACAGACATATGGATATCCGAGGAGCCACCTAAAGGTGAGGAACTCTATGTGGTATTAATATTTTAAGCTTTACATGCAGACAGGTGTTTTGCATATTTACCTTAAAATATGTTACTTTGAAAAAGCATAAATATAGGTTTGTGAATGAAGCAGCATTTTATTTGATAAAGAATACAACACCTCTTGCTTTTAATAAACAATTCAATATAAAGTCAGAATATGTAATCTCTTGGTAAACATAGACTCAAGTAGCCTTCTGTTATCTAGTTACAACATCACCCAAAAGAAGAATTTATAAGCATACTAATAGGCCTGGTTCACCCTTCAGCAGTCATAGAAGCTCCCTTGTACAAAGCCCCTTTAAAATCAGATCCCTGTGTCCATTGTTAGTTCTATTTTGGGATGTTTTATATTTGAGGAAATTAAGAAGGTCATTAATTAGGGCCTCTTTTGCATTGCCCAGGGTTCCTGTAGGTTTCTGTCAGTTACTGTTGACAAACGTCCCTTGCTGCCACTGTGGGCTCTGGGAGTCATGCTTCTTGAAAAAGTTCAGGTTATGGCCTTTTGTTTTCAAAATAATTATAGTAAAATACATATAACATGAAATTTACCATTTTTACAGTTTTCAAATGTGTAATTAGTGATATCAAGTGTATTCACATAGTGGTGCAATGGTCACCACCTGCCGTCTTCAGAACTTTTTTGTTCCCTAACTGAAACCCTGTCCCCATTAAACACTACCTCCCCAGGCCTCCCCCACACTCTCTGGGTCCCAGCATTCTGCTTTCTGTCTCTGTGAATATGACCACTAGACTTACCTCGTGTGAGTGGCATTGTACGGTATCTGTTCTTTTGTGACTGCTCTCTTTCACTTAGCATAATGCCCTCAACGTCCAGCCATGTCGTAGAATGGGTCAGAACATCCTTCCTAAGGCTGAATAATAGTCCACTGTACATCTGTCAGTGGACACGTGTGCTGCCTCCACCTTTCAGCTACTGTGAATTATGCTCCTCTTAGCTTGGGTATAGAAATATATATCTGAGTCCCTGATTTCACATTTCCTGAGCATCAACCCAGAAGTGGAATTGCTGGATTATGTGGATCATATTGTATTTTTAATTTGTTCGGGAAATGCCACTCTTTTCAATAGTAGCTCCGCCATAAAGTGGTGCATTATCACCACAGTTCACAAGGGTTCCAATTTCTCCATATCCAGGCCAACACTTATTCTTTTCTATGGTTTTCTTTTTTAAAAATAATAGATATCCTGATGGATGTGAAGTGGTATCCTATTGTGGTTTTGGTTTGCATTTCCCTCATTATTAGTGATGTTGAGCATCTTTCCATGTGTTTACGGGACATTTGCATGTCTTCTTTGGAGAAATGTCTAAGTCCTTTGCCTTAATCAGTTATTTGTTTTTGAATTGTAGGAATTCTTATATATTATAGATATTAGCTCCTTATCATATATATGATTTGAAAATATCTTCTGCTGTTTCATGGGTTGCCTTTCACTTTGTTGGTAGTATCCGTTGACACACAAACATTTTGTTGTTTTCTTTTAAGTTTTGATGTTGCCCAATTTAGATATTTTTTTAACCTATACTTTGGGTATTATATCCAATCAATCATTGCCCCAAATCCAATGTCAGAAAGCTGATCCTTCCTATTTTCTTCTAAGAGTTTTATAGCTTTAGCCTCTGTGTTTAGGTTGCTAACCCATTTGGAGTTAATTTTTCTTTTTACAGGTTTAAGGTAAGATTATAACTTTATTCTTTTGCATGTGGCTATCTTCTGTGTGTTGAAAAGACTGTCCTTGCTCCGATAAATGGTTATGGCACCCTTGTCAAAAATCATTTGACCATATATGCAAGAGTTTATTTCTGGGTTCTCTATTCTGTTCCACTGGTCTGTTTCTCTGTCTTTATGCCAGTACCACACTATTTTGATTACTGTAGCTTTGTTATAAGTTTTCAAATCAGAAAGTATGAAATGTCTAACTATGTTCTTTTTCAATATAGTTTTGGCTATTTGGGGATCTCTTAAGATTTCATATGAATCTTGGAATATATTTATTTTTGAAAAAAAAAGACCTTAAGATTTTGAGAGGGATTGCACTGAGTTTGTAGATCATATGGCTAAGTTTCTTAATGAGACAGAAACAGGGTTTCTTATATTTTCTGGTAATGAATTTCTATATGCAATTTAAGATGTACCATGACCTTATTTCTGTTTGGAAAGAAAAAGTTCAGATTTTTACCTAGTTTTTCTGACCCTGGTATGATTAGTAATGAGCAATTACATAAGAATATCAAATATAAAGTTTTCTAAAATCTTCCCCAAAGATGAAGATGTTGTGTCTGTTTAGTTTCTTAAAAACTCAGCTTTGTTTTTAAGGCTTGATTCTCTAGCAGTAATTTTGAAGTCTTTGTTCTCTAGTAGTAATTTCTTAGGTAGAAAGTCAACAATGGCATGTGATGTTCCACCTAATCTCAGTGATTGAAGGTACCCTGGTGTCCAGGGGCTCGTTGCTCATGACAAGAGACTAGAAGATACCCAAGCTTAGATGTTTAGATGTGGTGGGCATCATCCAAGACAACCATGAATACTAACAATGTAGAGGGGCTTGGAGCACATGCTTAATACCCCAACTGTGTCCATTCTGTGTCCATTAATAGATTATAAAACTCATCACTGATAGAGGCCTACCCCGTAAGTACCAGCACCGGCAACCACGAACTCCTCCTGCAAGGAGGTGTGACTATTATTCCCTCTTTAGAGGTCAGTAAAGGGAAGATCAGAGAGCTTAAGTGACTAACCTAAGATGATATAATTAATAAGTAGCCAAGATAGCACCTGAACCATGCCCCTGTGTCCTAGAAAGAAGGCTAGTGTACAGTGTGGTGGGAAGGAATGATGTTTGAGGATCTAGACTTAGCACAAATCACGAACTCCAAGAAGCCTTTAATTTCAGTCCTTAATTAAAGTCTATATTCAACTCTAAGAAAAATATTTTAAAATTAGCATTAGAAATGACCTGACAAAGTTTCACTCAAAGAACGAACTGTTTACCACTACCCTTTTCTGTCACCAGTGCTAAGTAATAAGTGGGTATTTATCATTCTTTCATCATTCTCTCATTCTTTCAACAGTGCTGAGTACCTATTTTGTGCCAGGAACTCTTGTGTGTCTGGGTGTATAAAAATAAATGAGGTGCAGTCCTTGCCCTCAAAGACTTCACACATTGAACAAACATAAGGCATGGAAAGGACTAGTCTTTCCTTTGGTGCAAAATGTGTCTTATTCCTTTGTACGTTCCAGAGATGGGCATGCTTCCTGGGCCGTGTTAGGTACTCAGTCACATCTCAATGAATCCACAGAGGTCTGTGCAAGCTGTTGGGGAGGACCCAGAAGAGATCTTAACTAGGAGCAGAGGAATCAAAGAGGACTTTGGAGAGGAGATCACCCCAAAAGTGGATCTTTAAAGATTAGTTTATTAGATGAATAAATCTGGAAATGGCTGGCTTGAGAGAAGAAAAATACAAAACTCAGAGATGGAAAGCATCAAGTAATGGATGTGGAATACTATTCAGTTGTCACGTACAGCTGCATGTTAGGACAAAGGGCTTAGCTCCCCATGGCTTAGGTTTGGTGTTTATAAAATGAGCATAGGTACTGTCTGCGTTCTGTGGTCCACAGGAGACAGAATGGGATGTGGTTCTATTTCTTACCCTATCAGATGGAATGTAGAACAGAATGGTCCTCTGTAAGAAGTTGCATACCTCCTCTCAGTCCTTGAAATTGATGACTATCTTTCACTCATCTGTCTGCCATCCTTTCTACCCCCAAAGTTGGATGTTACTGTATTCAACTTTCTGAATTCAATTTTAGTAGCTGTTGTGCAGTTTGTCCAACTGTAGGCTCCGGGAATTGTTCTGCTAGTCCTACCCTCAGATTACAACTCAGAATCAGAAACACTCAGATGGAAAGGCCCTTAGCACCACCGCCACGGCAAAGCAGCAGCTGTTGCACACAACCCCAAGTCCCGCTACCTTCTGCCGCTCTCAGTTCTTCCCTCCCCTGCAATGCTCCCCCTACCATGTGTCATCTTTTCTGTCTGCAGCAGCTTAGCTTCCTTTAGCATCTCCACTTAAGAAGGACTTTGGGGCTTGATCTTATGGGAGAAATAAAAATGCCATAGAACAAGATTTAGATTTAGGGCATTTTTCTGTCCTCATGTGTCCCAATTAGCCACTGTGATTGCTGAGCCGTGAACACCTGTGGCGCCTCCGCAGCTGGTGCTCTAGGAAATCCAATTTCCCCTGAACCAGAGCCCAAAGAGAAAATCACACTCTGCATTCAATTTCCATGCTAAAGACTTTCCTTAAAATAAAATCAATATCTGTTTCCCAAAAAACTACATGAATTGTGTTCTGAATGGTGACTATTTTAAAGAAAAGCATATCATGTGTCCAGAAGGAGAAATCTGCTGAAATAGCTCCAACTCTATAAATCTATATTCTTTGACCCTTTGAAAGAAATATATTTAACACAGTGAACAAATGTCATAAGATAGTCCTGGAGCTGCCAACGATCACTCGTTTTTGGGCAAATCTCTACAAAAAATTTGTTCCTTTCTTTCGTAAAACAGAAGTAAATGGTCAAATGAGATGGATATCATGAACCTAATGTAAACTACAAAAGATGGTAATAGCTGCTAACCATTTATTAAGCATCCAGTCTGTACCAAGCTTGGTTCTAAAAGTGCCATTCACCATGTCTCATTTCATCCTCAAAAAAACCCCCTATGAAGTTAGTAGTGTATACATATATATATATATATATACACACACACACATATATATAAGTTTATTTTCACAATACTGATAAAGACATGCCTGGGACTGGGCAACTTATGAAGAAAAAGAGATTTAATGGACTCACAGTTACACATGGCTGCAGAGGCCTCACAATCGTGGCAGAAGGTGAAAGCCATGTCTTAACTGGCGGCAGGCAAGAGAGAAATGAGGGTCAAGTGAAAGGGGAAACCTCTTATAAAACCATCAGATCTCATGAGACTTATTCACTACCATGAGAACAGTATGGGGGAAACCTTCCCCATGATTCAACTATTCACTGGGTCCCTCCCACAACATGTGGGAATTATGGGAGCTACAATTCAAGATGAGATTTGGGTGAGGACACAGACCCAAACCTTGTCTGTCTATCTCTCTATTTATTTATCTATCTATATTCATAATTTATATTAGGAAAAAATTAATGTACAGAGAAGTTAAATAATTTGTCTACCATTACACAGTTAATAAATGACACAGATGGAATTCAAATTTATGTAGGCATTTTAACTTCTAAGCCAATGTTGTTAACTACTGTGAACTCACTCTACTATCTCTACAAAGCCATGTGCAGATATTATACATTATTACTCTTGTGTCTATCTGATAACCATGTATAATATATATCACTTGTGTGCATAGGTAATGTACTGTGTGTATCTACACACAGAGAACTTATGGAACTGCTAGGTTGCTGCCAAATCAAATTGTTTTGCTTTAATGACTCAGTGCCATTAATATCACTTTATAGTCATCATCCTCATACATGTTTCCCCAGAAAGCAACGAAACAATTTTGAGTCTTGCTTTGTCAAGATCCTCCTTAACTCATGGAAGAATGCTTTTCAATTGTTTTCAGAGTGATTCATTTGTGTTGCTTCTATCATAATTGTTAGGATTTCATTAAAACAATGTTTATTGCAATGTGATGTTATAAAATATTATGGATAGTTAAAAATAAATAAAATTGCTTGAGCTTTTATTTTTCTGGACTGTAGTTTAGGAAATAGTAGAAATTTGCATTTCTCATGACTTGTATTATCAAAGCCACGTGCCACCACCCTGTAGGAGAGTAGGATGCCAAACTACTGATCCCTGTCCTCTGATTCCGGAGTGTGGTGGAAACTGCAAATCATGGCATCTCCTTCCTCCTAGCTGAGGACAATTACCTGAAGTCAGGGGACACCTTGATGGAAGCAAAGTTGGAAAATAGGATATGTGGTTTAGGACCATGGACCGCTTAGGGGGATTCAGATCTAAGAGGCAGTCAGATATTATCAAGGGATTTAGACACCAGGGGTCCACCTAGGAGGACGGGAGGCAGGGGATTGCCAGAGATGAGTTTCTCTTTGCTTTGCTGAGAGTCCTGCTGTAGTTAGTGGAGTCAGTGCATGGACCACCTACCTCTGGTGTGTAGCACAGCCTTATAGCTCCTTCTGGGGGCTGTGTGAGCTGAGAGGTCCCAGCGGTGTCCGGTGCCCCACAGGTCCATGGAAGCTTCACACAAATGGATTTTCCACAAGAGAATTTCTAAGCTTGAATGCCCTTTTTCCCATTTCCCCTTGGAACAGAAGTAGGAAAGTTTCTAAGCCTGAAGTTGTCAAGCAAGCACGACATTTTGCTTTAGCTACACAAATTCACATAAATCTCAGGAAGAGGTATCAGTTTCTGACCTCATCAGAATTCTTTTATAAGTTTTATTTTATTTTTTTTCTGGTCAGTGCAGAAGGGATTGGAAGACTGTGGAGTGGGCCAAAGTGGTTCCTCAGATTACTGGTACTAATGGTTTTGAACATCAGACTGCATCAGGCTCTATCGCCCCTTCACAAAATGAGAAGCAGTAACACGGATGGAGCAGGTGCTTGGTGCACGGTGTCTGCATTAAGGCCGGGTCTGTGCCTCCAAGAAGCTCACAGTCTAAGGTCTGACACACTCCACAGTTTATTGTGGACAGCCCCATGTCTTGAAGGAGGTACCTCTACAAATTCCCTGGAGACAATTTTTCTTCTAGAAACCTGGAAAGAAATTTGTGTTCTGCAGCCTTTGCTGGGAAATGGTACTGTGGTGGTTTAAGCTGGATACTTTGTTCACTGTTTTCATATTTTCTCCTTAGTAGTAGTTTACATTATTTCCTTGAGTTCTAATTTTAAAAAGATTATATAGTATTGTATTCATAAAAATTTACTATTGTTAGTATGTTTGGAGAAGCATATCCTATTTAATAACTAGCAGCATCTTCCATTTAAGCTTGTTGTATGTAGACTTCATTGTCTGCTTAGATCAATGATCCTTCTTAAATGTAGTTAGCCAAATTTTTATCATGAAAAATCAGTGTTGAGCTTTTAAATTTTCTTCCAAAAATAGAAATGTGTGACTTTATTCAATATGCTAAGCCTCGTACAATGTATATCCCAGAGAATATTAATGTTTAGTAATACATAATCTTTCTTTTCACTTGTGAAGGAGAATTTTCATGTACCCACATTCCATAGAGGGTTCTAGAATGGAGTACACTTTGTTAGGAGAAGCAATTCTCAGATGTATCATTTTCATTGGTCTTGTGGACATATTCTAATTTGACCGGGATAAAAATCATGTTAGCATTAATATCATAGGCATCTTTCATAAATAAATAAATCCAGTGTAAAATTTGTGGGTGGGAAGTAGTAGAATCTGGCCAAGTGAAATGAAGAGCATATTTAGGTCCCATGTAAGACATTAAACTTAAATGTAGATACTGCAGAAATGAAATGAATAAATCTTGCTGAGTCAAAAGAACTTTCAAGACAATGTAGAAAGGTGGAAATTTTAGTGCAGGTATTGTTTTAATATTGTACTAATAAATAAGAAATTACTTCATTAAAATATAGCATAAATGGGTAAACTTAGTGACTTATTAGCATATTAAATTTAACAAATAAAAATATTAACTAAAAATGGGCAAAGGATATGGAAGACAATTCAGAGGAGATAAAAATGAATTTGACATTAGAAAAGCTGCTCAAACTCATGACAACATAACTTCCAGGAGGAGTCACTAAGTCATGGCTTTCTTTCCCTCTCAGTGGACAGTAGTCAGGCAGGCTGATAGCAAAGTATTGAAGAGTATGGGTTATAGAAAATAATTAGCAATATCAATGAAACTCAGAAAGGGTGTATCCTCTGTACTAGTAATTCCACTTCTAGATATTTAGTGTACAAATATTTACACACAGGAGAGCAAAGTAGCATTTATAAATAGACAGCCAGTGCAGAAGCCAAGAGCATGACCTCTGACCACACCTGCAGGAACCAAGTGTGGCTTCACCCTGGACAAGCTACTGGTCTCTACCTGCTGTGGTTTCCTTTTCTGTATGCCAGGAATAATCACAGTATTTATACCTAAGAGAGTTGTGATAAAAATTGATTGAATGAGTCAAAATGGCACTTGTCACATAGCAAGCATTTTTGTATTAGAAATGTTGGCTATTTTTATTGCATTCATTACAAGTCTTGTTTATAAGAACAAGATTCTAGAAACAAATATTCATCCATAGGAGACTGGTGAAATAAATCATGCTATATTCATGTAATGGAGCATGATAAATTTATTTTTTTTATGAAGGAGATTATATAAACCTAGCCCAAGGTATAATGTTAAACAACATTTACAGGGTGAAAAAACCATGCATGTAATGTTATGATTTGTGTATTTTAAAAAGCATGTGTATGCGTAGATGCTTCTCAATGCATTGGACTTCAGAGGAAGACCACAGGACGGGTTGTCTTAGAGGGAAGGAATTAGGTGCCTGGGGGGAGAAAAAATGCTTTTCATAGTATATCTCTTGAAGCTTTAAGAATGCTGTGCCATGCATATGTGCATTCCTTTTTAAAATAAATTATTCATGTTTATATTCACCACATATTCATGGAGAGACCATGTGCAAGCCAATGTGTTGAATCTGAAAAGGGTCCCAAAGATACAGAAGGCGACAGCGGCCCTGGAGGAGCTAAGGACCCCACAGCAGGTCAGGATGTGCACCCTGGGATGTCGCTAAGACAGACCCACGGAGGACCATGGGGGGGGAGAGATAGAGCCATATCATTGGTGCCAAGCAGAGGGACACCAGGCCCTTGGAAAGAAGAAAGTTGGCCTGGAGATCCAAATAGTTTTATTGAATTTGAGAGAATAGTGGGGAAAGAATCTTCCACCAGCTGAGCAAAGGCACTGAGGCAGAAAAATATAGGTCCTGTTTGAGAAAAAGGCAATTTGTCTAATTTCTGATGCATTCACAGTACAACTACATGAGCAGAGGATAGGGAAATTGGGACATTTCGTTGCTGGGAACTTATTTAAAATGCTTTGCATGCTCTCTTAAGAAAAAATAAATAAAATATGAGAGTGAGGGGTGAGCAAAAGAGGATCCCATCCACAGGCTATGAGGTTATTCATTTTATTTTTCTAATACAGTTTCATGAGCAGGTGGGTGGTTTTGATGATGCTCTATGAATTATTCAAAGCACTAGCAGACAGGAGTTTTGGCCCCTGCATGGCTCTGCAGGGACACTCCTCCCAGAGCCTCTCCTACCAGGCCCGCTGCAGGAGGCTTGCTGTTTCAGCACCTTAAGGAAGGGCAGGCAAAATCAATCGTAGTGCAGCAGTCTGCCTGCGAGAAGCCTACCCCAGAAACTGTGATATCTGCACAGTGATAGATGAGGCTCATATCCTTGTCATTTCATGGGAGATTTACATGCATAACTCTCATTAGTGCTAATGGGAGTTTCTTGCATAAATCTTACATGCAGGAAGGTGAGAAAAACACAGTTTTCTTTTATTCCTCATAGATTTTCTGTTCGAGCCTTCATTCCTTCAGTCTGGGGGCTGCCTTTGGTGTATAATTAGGCGCCTTGCACTTAAACTGCCATTGCTCCTCATTTACATGGAAATGGACCATAAACAGGGTTCTGAACTCACATGTTAAACACCTCCTACTTGTGCCATCATCGTTGCAAGCACAGATATCCAATTAGTCCAACTGATCCAACAAATTTCCATGTGTCAGTTGTACCTGCTGTGAATGTCATTCTGTTCAGTGATAACAGGGCTTGCATCCCAAAATAGAGGTAGGGGTTGAGGCATCAGGAACACATCAAGAACGGAGTCCTTGTTGTGAGCTGAATTATTTTTTAAGTGACTACAGATACCAATTGCTTTTAAAGTGCTAGCCTGTATACGAAGCCAGGGTTGGGTTTTGGGGAAAGAAGGCTAGCCATGGCCCCCATCGCCCAATCGCCATCTCTCCCCAAGACAGTTAATATGGGTCCGTTTATACTATCAACGCAAATATTTAGAAAGACCTAGAGTCATTTCAAAGAAGACATCTAAGATTCTAAGAAGGCTTTGTCTCATGCCTCATCTAAGAGGAGAGACTCTAGCATTTTCAAAAGCCCGTTGCAGAGTTTTGTGCTGTGGTTCGAATGCATGTCATTTTCTTGTCCCATTGTACCACGATCAGAACTTCTGGATGTCTGTTGCTGGGATTCAGGAAGTGTTGGTGCAGGAATTTGATAATCTATGGGCACACCATATCTGCATTTGCAACTTTATGCTTATGTAACTGCTGATAAAAGTTTACCTTGATAACTTCAGATATAGTTAGCTGTGACTGAGAGTGATGAGTGTGGTGTATCGCGACAGAAAGACTTTAATTGTAACTAAAATTGTGCAATGATTTATAGACAAGTATTAACAGTAGGTACTGTCTTGCCATTGTATATATCTGTGTATGGCTAACATGGGAGTGCACAGGGACCCGTATCTGAGTAAGCCAAGATAGGTTAACAGAACATGTATGTACATTGATAGGAAAAGAGAAATAAGAACACAACCACTGTAAAACATTCACCCAGAAAACCAATACTTCAATCAGTTAAATTAAAAATGAAAGAAAAGTACCTTTTGAACTCTTTCCTTATTCATTTTTTTCAAAAAACAAATATTTGTTTAGTTGAATTCATCTCTGTCAGCCAAAATGATGAAAATTGTATCTTCTCTCTAATCCATCAAACTCTCCATCAGTCAAAATTTGGCCTTGTGTTTAATAGAGATTATTTTTAAATTAATATTTATTTTAGTCATGGTATGAACAATTTGAGAAGTTTTTGTGTACCATATTCATGCATTCATTCACTCATTCAACAGGTACTCCTGGGTTCCTCCAGGGTAGCAGGCACTGCTCCTGATGTGGGCAGCACTGGGGGGAGCAGAATAAAGATGCCACCCCTAGCTCAGGGCAAGCCAGGGGGTGAAGGGAGCCAGTCACCCGTGAGTAAGACATGGACCCATCGGGGGAGGAGGCCACACAGACAGTGGGCACAACTCTTTCAAGATGTCTTGCAGGAGTGTCCAGGAAAGAGTGGAAGGGGAACTGGAGGCAGTTGCGGCTGGGGGCTGGGACTATCCCAGGGAAGAAAGCACTGCGTTTATGAACTTATAATAATGTAATTAAGTTAACAAACACATTGTAGGGTGTGGCTACAATGTGCAATGACTTTGTGTGGTTCTGAGACCCTTTTTAATTTCTGCCAATGGTGAGAACTGATAACATAACAAGAAATTTCATGGCATTCCCATTGTAATTTACTGTTAATTGAAGGTAATATATTAGAACAAGGTTTCTGGAAAATAAATGAATTGTGTGACTACATTTAATACAAGGGACTAGGTGGCCAAGGCCGGGGGTCAGGGATTGAGGCTCAAGAGTCCTCAATTTTGGAGGAATCATCCACAGTGCATAGAAGCCATCAGGAATCTTTGCAGAGTGATTTTGGACATGATAGCTGTGAACCAGGGGCTGAAACCCTCAAAGAAGGTGGGTGAGGTCCCCGGGCTTGGGGCCACATCAGGGTGTCGCTTTGAGTCTTAGATGAACGGAGCTTCACAGCTGACGAGTTTTAGGGAAACAGAGGAAGACCGGTCCAGAGTCCAAGAGCACACGTGCCACCCCCGGGTCAGCGCCACTGACCAGTGTTGGGAAGACCCTGCCTGCAGGGAAGAGCAGGGGGGAAGGGCAGAGGGGAGAGAACATGGGCCTGGGAGGCTGTCGCCCGCTGTCATGACGTCAAGAATGAGGACAGGTGTAGTGAAACCTGGATGCATGCCGGGCGTTTGAGGCTTAGAGACGGAGGGCAGATGCCTTGCTGTGGGAACAGATAGAGCAGAGAAAAGACCACGCAGTGGCTCCAACCTCAGGGTGGGTGACAGGGAGGCCGGGACCATCGGTGCAGGGACAGGGGCTTTGTGTGGTTCTGAGGCCCCTTTTAATTTCTGCCAATGGTGAGACCTGATGACAACATAACAAGAAATTTCATGGCATTCCCATTGTAATTTACTATTAATTGAAGGTAATATATTAGAACAAGTTTTCTAGAAAATAAGTAAATTAGTGTGACTGAATTTAATACACATAGCATTGCGACTTTGAGCATGGAAATAATATAATTGCTTAGGATTAATAAATATGCTCCGTATCACAAGGCTTATTTGAAATTGTTTGCAATTGTCAGGGTTCTTCAGAGATCCACCCAAAGGTGCAAGACAGATGCTCTTCAATTTATGGTGGGACAACTTCCTAACAAACCCAGCAGAAGTCAAAAATCTTGTAGTTGAAAATGCATTTAATCCACATAACCTGCCAAATATGATAGCTTAGTCTCACCTGACTTAAACATGCCCAGAAGATTCATATCAGCCTACAGATGGGCAGAATCATCTGGAGACAGAGTCCATCTTAGAGCAACCGGGGTTCATCCTCGGGATTGCGGGGCTGCCTGTGAGCTGCCCAGCCCCTCGAGAGGGTGCCCTTCCCTTGCCACTGAATGTCTCTGGCTTTAAACAGACTTACGAGAAGCAGGAGACACTCTGTGCTATCTACCGTCTTGAAAACAAAACTCTACTTGTAAGATTAGCTTAAAGATGATTTTTTTGGTAAAAGAGCTAGGGGTGTGGAGAGATGCTCCACAAAACTGTTTCTTTATGGGACTTAGATTTATCATACAATCTCACTGGAAGGAAGAAACTTTTCTAAGAGAGTCTTTGAGTTCAAAGGTTCTGTATATGATGGTTAAAGTAGGAAGATGGTTGTTGTTAAAGATTTGGGCTAGATACAGCTGCAGATATCTGACTTTAAAACCATCTGCTTAAGCTGCAAGATAGAGGTACCAGGCCCTTCCCTTCTTTCCAGAAAATCCATAATGAAACCAGAGAAATTTGCCTCCAGTGAGCGAGCAGAGGCAAAGGCCCTCCTGGGGCTAGCCATGGGGGACGGGCTTCTCCTGCAGGGAGGGAGACACCTCAAAACACTGTGCCCCAGAAGCGTGAGGAGCTGGAACAGAAAACTTTTCTAATGTTTGGTCATTTGATAAGAGACAAAGAATATCTTTGTAAAACGAAAAATAAGTATAGCATGACCCAATCTGCAATTAATTCCAATTCAGCTTGCAAAGCACTGAGCAGCTCTTGGGGGGCACCTCTGAGTAGACCAAGACCCAGCAGGATTCCAACTTCTCCCTCCCCCAGTAGCTTCCCATCTAGAAGGTGAACTTTTTCAAGGGAAAGAAGGCAACTTCCTTCAAGTAAAACACTTCATGTTGGATTTGCAATTGACCTTGACAAGATTCAAATGTGGCGATTTCACAATCTTCATCGGCTTTCATTAATAGTACAATTATGCCATATAGTTTAACTTCCACCTTTCCCCAAAGCTGTAATTAATTCAAAAGTTCAAGTTACCTCAAGCAAAATTATTAATGCATCAGTAATATATTTTTATATTTATCTGCTGAGTAACATTTTTCTGGATAAAACCTCAGGTAGTTTGCAATTTTACATAAACACATTTTTATAAACAAATGTATCTTTCCAGAAAAGGCAGTGTAATAAAAAAAATTATTTTTCACCATGAGTCGTCCTGTTTCTCTTTTTGCCTTATTTGAGTGTTCCTATTTTTCTGCTTTCTAAGCACATTGGTTACCATGGAGATGGTGTCGGAATTAACAATTTCAACAAATGCAAGTAGAAAAGTAGAAACCAGTTAATTATAGTTTTTTAACCTCAAATTGATATAATAATAAATGAAATTTAAAAAAATACTCACACTTAATAAGACTACTTTTACTTCAAACTTTTAAATAATTACCCCCAAAATGACCAGCCCCCAACAATGATCCATTCTTCAGGAATTGACAAAAAATTAAATATTGATGCTTTTTCCAAAATATCACATGTTCGTAATTTTCCCTGAAGAGTGGCCAAGTGTCTAATTATAAGGGCATATTTCAATTTCCATCCAGAACTTAAAAATGTGGATAACAAATTTACTTATAATTAATTTTCCTGCCTGAAAAGTAATTTCCAGCTGCATATGATAAATACACATTGCTCTACGAGGGAACTTCTGGAACAGGGAGACACCCAGGGTTTGGTCAGGGGGTTGCCTGCACCAGACAGAGCCTCCCACTGACTCCACAGAGCAGACAGTCTCAGAATCGAGTTTTAAAGATTAATCTGCATGGATGATTTCTGTCCCTCCCTAGTTCCAAACTTTCCATCCTGTGGCCAAGGAAACTTGTCATAAGGACAGGCTGGAATGTGTACATTGCATGTACAAGAATGTATTGGGCACACCTAGAAATTCAGTCACTTATCAAGAATCCAGAGTACACATGTGCTCAGCACAGTGTCAAGTGCTGAGGACACATCACTAGTTTCCAAATATACAGCCCTAGGAGGATGATTAAACCAGAACACCAGGACAAATGAAATGAGACTGAAATAGTAGCCCTAACACACATCACCAGCTGTGATCAGCACATATTAAGATGGATTCCTAAATGTGGAGGGGATGTTGTGCAAGAGTGCATTCCTGGCTTCATTTCCCTTTCGCAGGCACTCATGCATACACCTGTAAGCACGCCCTTTCTATGACTCTATCACGTGTTGTTCCTGCCTATTTGTCATGTCTGTGTTCCCTTAGCCATCTTGCTTCTTGCAGCCAGGCATGAATAAGGGTCTCCTGGTTTGATCCATCTCACACACTTATACCTGCAGCCGTTCCACCTGGAACAGCCTTCCTGGCTCCTTCCCAAGTGTCATGTCCCTTGTCACACTCCGCTGAGTAACTTTTAAATGGAGGAAGCATGAGCAGGCTGACCCAGGCATGCCCGTGTGAGCTCAACTTCTGTGCCCAAATGAACTCATCCTATTCCTCATCAAAACCCATCACCAGTCTTCTGTTAAAGTTGTCTCTCTTTGATTTTGTTGATGGGTGGAGAACCTGTGACGTTCAAAGTCATATCCATTCTTTATCATCTATCATGTTTTTCTTGAACAATTCACACCTTTTCACCTTCATAAATTCACCTTTGAACATTCCTGCAAATGGTGAACTTCCGTAACAGTCAGGAAACAGTTCCCTAACAGTCAGGGAACGGAGGTTCTGACTAATTTACTAATTTATTGAACTGAAGATTTGTCCATAGAATACATCAAGGTCATATGTAGATTTTTTTTTTTTTTTTTTTTGAAAGTGGGTCTCATTCTGTTGCCCTGGCTGGAGTGCAGTGGTGCAATCATAGCACACTGTAGCCTCAAATTCCTGGGCCAAGCGATCCTCCCACCAGGGCCTCCTGAGTAGCTGAGACTACAGGTGCCAGTCACCATGCCTAGACATAATTAGAATGTTTACAAAATAGTCATTGTGAGATTGTGAGGGTCAAATACCACAATACATGTGAGACAGTGTTGTGAATCATAGTGTCCCCATAATTATTCCTTATCAGTATTGGGGAAAATGCACTCCGTGAGATTCTGTTCGTTCCCGCGGTGCTTGCTGACTGCCTTCCATGTGCCAGTGCTGTTCCACGTACCAGGAAATTAGCCACATAACACAAGGAGCTGGAGGTGACAGTGCCTCATCGGCAGAGAGGGTGGTTGGTGGCTAAACAGTCACAAGCTAGTGTGCCAGGGCTGTGGTGAAAGGAGCCACGAACACCGAGGAGGAGGGACCAGACCCCAGGGGAGGCCCTGGAAAGAGTGATGCCTGAACATAAGAAGGGCTGAGTTCAGAGAACGGTGAGGGAGCTGCACATGTGGGGAGCTGGGGTGTGGGTTCAGGATGGCTGATGTCCAGCAGGGAAGAGGGTGTGTGAGGGACGGCTGGACACATCAACCGGGGCCTCACCACCTGTGACCTTTCCACATGCCAGGGAGTTCGGATTGGGTTCCAGAGGCTACTTGAACCCACTAAAAAAAAAATTCTAAGCAAACAAACAACGTCACATTACTTCTGACTGATGACTACACATAAAAAATGGATTTGAAGGGGAGGTATTTGGTGGCAGGAACAGCAACTAGGGTATGCTACAGAAATATAGACAAATAAATATGGCGTCCGGACAAGATGAGCCGAACTGGGCCAGTGGAGAGACGCCAGGGAGGCAGCGCTGGCCAACCACTGAGTAATGGTTGAAGGAGGGTGGTGACGGCAGGAAGGAGAAGTCGGGGGAATCCAAGCACCTGGCTTGATGTTAGGTCTGATGGTGTCATTCACTGATGTGGGGAGAAGGAGAAGATAATGGGGTCACCTGAGAACAGGGTGAGATTCTACTCAGCCAAAGACACACTTAAAATCATGTAATCTTGGATTTAAAAGGCATCCCCAAACTCCAGCTATGGAATCCAGCTATAATAAAATAATAGTGATAAAAAGGGGCATGGTTTCTAACAAAGTCAATCTTAAACAGTGCAGGCCGTTCTAATTGTCCCGTGAGAGGCACACATCATAAAATAATGCCGTTTAATTCAGCAAGCACGTGTTGTAGTCCCGGTCCTGTTGCTCAGGTTTCCGTCTGAACGAACCCATGCTATGTCTGCATGGAAGAGTTTATAACCTAGTAAGAAAAGCAAGACATGGACACAAAATAAGCGTTCATCAAGGCTGTGCAGAATCGGTGCTGGGAGTTAGGGGAGGTTACAAAGTGATTTGAGGATTCAAAACGATAGTTTTGAATGTATAGTTTTGAAAACTGTATATTTTGAAAAACTATAGTTTTGAATATATAGTTTGATGTGTGTGTGTGTGGGGGGGGGTTGTTTGTTTTTTTGTGGGGTTTTTTTTTTGTTTTTGTTTTTTCTTTTTTGAGACGGAGTCTGGCTCTGTCGCCCAGGCTGGAGTGCAAGTGGCACAATCTTGGCTCACTGCAACCTCCGCCCCCCGGGCTCAAGTGATTCTCCTGCCTCAGCCTCCCGAGTAGCTGAGATCACAAGCATGCACCACCATGCCCAGCTAGTTTTTGTATTTTTAGTAGAGATGGGGTTTTGCCATGTTGGCCAGGCTGGTCTCAAACTCCTGACATCATATGATCTGCCCACCTTGGCTTCCCAAGGTGCTGGGATTACAGGCATGAGCCGCCGTCCCTGGCCCAAAACTACAGTTTAAAAAAAAAAAAATCAACTGAATCTAATTACTTATTTTCCTGGACAAGAGAACCACCATTGTACCTGGAGAATAAGTGCTTTCACGTCTCAATAGCAACAGTAATACCCCAAAGGGCGTCTCAGCCGTGCTCCCTGCTGGGTGATAGAGATTCAATGGAAAATAATGTGGACACTTTCCCAGTTACCGTAGAACTTAGAAAGGTTGGCAGAGACAAACAGACGGACACATAAAACAATTGCATGTTGCAATAAGAATATCGTGCAGGCAGCAAACAGTGTGGTGAGGAACAAACGAGATAGCAAATTTAGTCTAAGTAGAGTGATTTGGAAATGCTTCTCCAAGGAAAACCACAGCTAGGCTGAGGCTTAAAGTAAAGGAGTCAGCCCTAAGTGGGGGGACTATTTCAGGCAGAAGGAACAGGAAGGACCCTCAGACACTGCTGAGCCAGGTGTATTGGGAGAACCAAGGGATGCCTCTCTTGTTGCATCACTCACTGGCTGGCATCAGGGAACAAAATGAGACCAGAGACCAAGGAAGGAGCCATGTCCTGCAGGGCCTGGTGACAGGCACGATGAGTCTTAAATTGAAGTGCGGCGGAAGCCACTGGTGACTGCAAAACAAAAGGCTGCCAGGGACATGTTTATGTCTTAAGTTTGATGCTTAAACAGATTGGAGATTTGAATGTTAAGGGGCTGGAATAGCAGTGGAGAAACTGATTAGAAAGCAGCTGCATTAGTCAGGTGAGCGATGATGTAGCTTGGACTATGGTCATTGCATTGATCAACAAAAAAGAATTCAAGATGTGTTTTGAAGATAAAATCATAAAGACTCAGTGATATGGGGGACTGAGAGGAAGGAAGACTGAAGCGTGGCTGCCGAGTTTCTGCCATTAGCAGCTGTGTGGATGGGATTCTATTGCCTGGAAAAGAAGACATTGGAGGGTGGAGACTGTCAGGGGAGAAGTTAGGAGCTCTCTTCTGCACTCGCATTGGAGGGTGGAGATTGTGGGGAGGAGTTAGGAGCTGTCTTCTGCACCCGCATTGGAGGGTGGAGACAGTCGGGGAGAAGTTAGGAGCTGTCTTCTGCACCCGCATTGGAGGGTGGAGACTGTCAGAGGAGAAGTTAGGAGCTCTCTTCTGCACTCGCATTGGAGGGTGGAGATTGTGGGGAGGAGTTAGGAGCTGTCTTCTGCACCCACATTGGAGGGTGGAGATTGTGGGGAGGAATTAGGAGCTGTCTTCTGCACCCGCATGAAGTTGTGGGTGTTCATGGAGATGCCGAGTTGGCTGGACATAACTTTGGGGATATGCCTGAATTGTGTCGATACTGATGTTTTCTTCTTAGCTCCTTTCCCTTCAATGTCCCTACAACTTACTAACCAGCTTCTTAATCAATAGGGATTTAATGAGTAAAATGAAGTGACCTGTGTACAGTAATGAAGCTACTTAGGCTGGAGTCTGGAGAGAACCCAGGCTCCCAACTCCCACCCTGGCCTGTTTTCATTTCTTAGGTTCTGGAAATTCAAGTGCATTTATTTGTCAGAATTGAGCTGACACTCTCTGTAATGCACCCCTTCTCATTACCATGACTTGACTCTAGACTGAAATGCAACTGGGACATGGGACAGCATGTGGCATCGCAGCCCCACCGCAGAAGCTGACAAGGGCACAGCCAAGGCACGGTGCCATCCTGTCCCCAGGGGCCGTTGGGGCTGCTCCAGGCACCGTGTTCTTCAAACATGTCTGAATAGGGACAAAACAGCTGGGGATTGCCAATCATCTTCCCCGGAGAGTTGATTTAATAGATTCCTCTACTCCACCCACCTCTATTAGAATGTAATGACTTCAAATCAAATTTCGTTAGCAAGGTGAAACCCAGATTTTTTTTTTTTTTTTTAATGTTGGTTCCTGGTTTCACCTTCACATATTGAAGAACGATTTTCCTCTTAAAGCCAAAGTTCTTTTCAGGGAGTAGCATTGTAAGTAGACTAACCTGGCATGCCCTCAGGTCACATCCTGAGTCCTGCCTCATTGCCACGTGATGAGAGGCACTGGAGAGTGGGTGTGTAGAAGGCCCTCCTTCTAGAATCTGCTCTGGCTGCTTTGCTGTTTGACCGTGGGAAAACCCACTTAATCTCTCCAGTTAACTAGACCTTATTTGACACTCCATCCCGAGCACCTCTCCCAGCCCTCTTTCATGCAAGCTTGCCTGTGGCTTCATTTCCATATCACAGCCACTGTGAAGTCAGGAAGATTTTGGACAGCTCTGAGCATCCAAGGTGCCCTGAATCCCAGTGATGTTGACATGCCACATCTCTAAAATGTACAGAGAAATAAATTTTAACTTCTGAAGTTAAAGAGTTCTTTTGTTGAAATTAGAGTAGACATGCTCTTTCTTGGAGCTGGTGATGAAGGGTGCATAATTTCAGAAAGCTGTCACGCACACGCTTAATACAAACACGAAATAAGTATGTCCTCACAATGTGAGAAACCAGAAGCTAATGCTTCCGACAAAATTTAATACGGACTTTATTAAAAGTCAAATCAATTTTAAGAAGTGAAAAACAATTAGACTGAGTATATATGAGCACCAAATTCTACAGTCATTCTAGTTAGAAGTCAAAACAGATGCATATTTTAAGGACCACTGGCTGCACAACTAAAATGATTACACATCATATCAGTGTGGGCTGAGACGTAATTCCTTGTTACCTATATTGTACTTACAGGGAGGTTTTACCAAATTAACAAATTTGGTCTCAGGAAACTATTGAAGAAAACTGCATTTGTCACTCTTTCATAATTTGTAAGGATACACATTCAGCTTACAAATACATTTCTAGTAAAACCAAAAATAAAGTATCTAAAATTGACATGTTTAAATTATAATGAAGTCAACTGCTTTCTCTTACTTATTTTTTAAAAAATCTTACACGCATTACAACAGCTGGCAAATAATAGGCATTCAATTTTATTTAGAGAATAAAAGAATACACACATAACGAATGAATGAATGATAGTTAAGAATCAAATGCTTTAGAGACAAAACAGGAATCTAAATTTAAAACTTCACTTATATTTAAAACTCCTGCCTGTAATCCCAGCACTTTGGGAGGCTGAGACGGGTGGATCACAAGGTCAGGAGATAGAGACCATCCTGGCTAACATGGTGAAACCCCGTCTCTATTAAAAACACAAAAAATTAGCCGGGCGTGGTAGCACATGCCTGTAGTCCCAGCTACTCGGGAGGCTGAGGCAGGAGAATCACTTGAACCCAGGAGGCAGAGGTTGCAGTGAACTGAGATCACACCATTGCACTCCAGCCTGAGCGACAGAGCAAGACTCCATCTCAGAAAACAAACAAACAAACAAACAAAAACAATTCCTTGTGCCCATCACCAGGCTCTACAAGACATGCCTCCTTCCTTGGTCTCTGGTCTCATACTTTAAAATACACTAAATTGTACATTAGCCAGTTGTTGCTGTAACTGGAACCCTATAAGAAGGTAAATTATTCTCGGGATCCCTTACATTACAGGTAAAGAAGTTATACAAATTATAAGATATGCAAATAAAAATGGCTAAATATTAGCTATTATTTTTTGACTTTGACAAATATGGTTTTGGTCCATATAGAATGATACGAAAGCAATGATAAAATGCCAATAACTTTCTAAATTATATACAGACTTTTCAGTTAGTAATTTTGAAGGTAACTTATTAAATATATTTTCAGTGAAATACAACCTGGGTGATTGTATGCACATAAACCTAATTTCAAATCCAAGTCATTTCATGTGTGAAATGCTATATTGTGTGTGTGTGTGTGTGTGTGTGTGTGTGTGTGTGTGTGTAGATGTCTGTATGTATCTGTCATATGCACATCGATATGGTTTGGCTGTGTCCCCACCCAAGTCTCACCTTAAATTGTAATAACCCCCAAGTGTCAAGGGCAGGACCAGGTGGAGGTAATTGAATCATGGGAGTAGTTTCCCCCATACTGTTCTCTTGGTGGTGAATAACTCTCATGAGATCTGATGGTTTTATAAATGGGAATTCCCTTGCTCAAACTCTTGCCTGCTGCCATGTAAGAGGTGACTTTGCTCTTTCTTCATCTTCCACTATGATTGTGAGGCCTCCCCAGCCATGTGGAACTGTGAGTCCGTTAAACCTCTTTCCTTTATCAATTACGCAGTCTTGTGTATGTCTTTATTAGCAGCATGAGAACAGATGAATACACACAGGAATACACATATGTGTATGGACATGAATATGTCAGAGAGTCACCAATGTCATTCACTAGTCACTTTAGCCCAAATATTTGCCTTGTATAATGATAGTTCAATAAAATATTACCTTTCTCTTTTTGATACATTTAGTCAGATTCTTTATTCTGAGTTGTTAATACCAAGATGCTAAACTGAAGCTTTTTAAAAAGTTCTGTAATACTTGAGTTTAAAAGAATTTTAAAAAGCATTCATCCTAGTACCTAATTTATACTAAGGATACCGAGGCTTAGAGAGACCAAGTGATTGTCTCAAAAAAGGCGTCCTTTAACCATCACCTCCTCTCAGAAGACCCCCGATGTGTCCCCATCATTTTCCTAGTTATGATGTTCCCCTTCTGGGCCTCTTAAAAATGAGTTAATGAATGTTTTTTCCTTCGCATCTCCCATTGGATGGTAAGATCCTTGAAGACATAAAGTGCTTTGTTCTGATGTCCCTAGTTCCTGGCACACAGGGTGGTTCCCAGGAAAAGTCTGTTGAATCAATGAAAGATGGTTTTATTGACAAATCAAGGTTTGTGGCCGTGTCTCCAATACCAAGTCAGATCTTTATCTTATACTATACTCCTGACAAGAACGTATTTCAGAACCATGATGCTAATTTTTGTCACCATACACAAAATATTACTTTATTTTTTTTAATTTCCTCTAAAATTCTCCTTTCAAATGTAGAACTCAGACAAAACCTGTCATTTCAGTGTCTTGCAGAACCTTCATTTTCTTTTCCTACTCTGCCACTACATAGATTCCTAGCCTCCCTCTTGTCACTATCTGACCTTCAAAATGGTGGGACTCTGGATCTACTATTCAGTCCCTTCAATTCTGCCACCAAAGTTTCAATCCTGTCACTGCTTTAGGCATAAGTGTCAGAGGTCCCTGGGCATGAACCCCACATTCCCATAGCCTCCTGCTCCTTCCACACCAGGCCCCTCCTGCAGAGCCTGAGCCTGGTTTGGGCTGTGAGCATGTGCTCACTCCCCAACTGAGCCAATCGGTGCTGGCACCAAGCACCGTGCCAAGCCCAGATGCTAGACCAAGTGGCCCATGCCCTTCATTCTTCCAGCATCTGCTCTGTGCTTGCCTGAAGGAGCAGGGCAAAGCGTGAGTCAAAAGCGTATTGGCTAAGCATTGCAAAGTATTCAAGTAAGCATTGTTGTAGGTAACTCAGCATTATGACCCCATATATGATAGAACTCACCTCTACAAGATGGCGAAATTGAATATGAGGAAGCATCCAAGCAGAAACAATAATAACATAATGACATTCTTCAGTTTTACATTTGCTTATGCCTCCTGAGCTCTAAAGTAAAAATCACCTTAGCTGCCATGGATAATGAGCCTTCTCTGCAGGAGCCCTTGGCCACTGACACCCTTTCTAAATTGGGCCCCATCAAGCCAGGCTGGTCTGACCTTCCTCCCTTGATCACTCACGCGGGTAAGACTCAGAGATGTCACCCAGGTGGCTCAGTATCGCCCAGTAATGGAAGCACTAGGTTAATGAATGTAAACCCTTTGTTAGCTTTGCCAAATGCCCTCTAACCAGCCTCTTAGTGGGTATTCTTTTGTCATTATATTGCATCTTTTTGTACATGGCATCATTTCTTAATTTGCATTTCTATGATATATTAGAATAATCAATTCATATTTGACAGCTAATTTTGTTGTGTAATCTTGACAATGCTATTCTACATGTTGGCTTATTTCCCAGAATCCAGTCAGTACATCATCCCCATGAATCCAAGAATGGCCGGGGGTCATCCGGCAGCGTCTGTGCCTTTCGCCAACTGAATCTCCCTTTCAGAGACCTTTGTTTGGTACCATGTTCAGAACATGGACTGGCCCAGCTGATGCCTGAATTTAAGCCTGTTGTGGGCTACAACACAGAGTAGGGTGATCCACGTGCAGCTGTTGCTGGGCTGGGCAGAGCGGTGCCTGGAAGCACTTGCCAGCCTGGAGGGTGCTCTGCCTCCCGGGGTGGAGCTCTCCTGACTTCTGGCCAGCTCCAGATCCGGATCCGGATCTCCCGGATGAGGCGGCTGCACCTGCCTCTCTCAGGGGCGGCTCAGTCCGTGGCGGCAGCGGCGGTGGCGGGTTCACAGTGAGGCAGGCTCATCTCTCTTCCTCTCCCCCTTTGCTGGAGGTGGCGAGGGGTCCAGGTAGAGCGATCAGATGTGCCCCCGCCTGGACGTTGCCCTTCTCTGGGCCTCACTTGGGGCTCCTGAGCTTTGTCCTGTGGGCTCCGCTGGTCGTGACAGGGCCCCACACTCAGAGAAAAGCACCCTGTGGTCCCAGGGTAACCCCACAGAGGCGAGCCTTCCACTCCCGAGGAGAGGGGCAGGTTTTCTCAGGACCCGCCCTCCTGGTGTGGAGGGGCCCGGCACAAGGCCATGCCGGTGTTCAAGAACATTCCACCAGAAAGCACCCTGGGTGGCTGACTCAGGAGTCCTCTGAGGAGTGGGCTCCGCCCTGGACGGAGAGGTTCCCTGTACCTCCTGGGCCTTGGGGAGGCAGGCAGAGGCTGGACTGGGCACCCCGCCCTCCTGCAGCAAACCTTGACCTGCAGAACAGCCTCCACCACGGGCATTTCCTGTCCCAGGAAGCCAGCGAGGCCTGAGAAGCTGCTTTCTTACTAACGCACTGAGCTTGTAGTGGGTGGTGAGCAATTAGCTGGTTGGCTGCTATTGTTGGTGTGTGTTTAGCTGAGAGACAGCTTTCTGTCTGTGGAACAGTTGGGCCTCCCTCAGCCCGGGCCACCCCTGCTAGAATCCCTGCGGGGCTGCCAGGATCCACAGCTCTCAACCCAGACCCTCTAGTCTCCCTCCTGGGCATGGCCTTGGGACACCAGGCTCTCTGAACCCTTCTCCTCAGTTTCCTCTGGTGCGGGCAGAGATGGGCTGGCCCCAGCAAACCTCTCACCCACGTCCCCCGCACACCCTTGTCACACAGTGGAGGGGACAGACTGGGGCCACGTCACCTAACTATATGGCATAGGGTGAAGCCATAAAAATGAGTTTTTAAGTTTTAAGAAGTGTGTTTAATGGGGATAGTAACACCTAGGCCACAGTTTTATTATAATTGTTAAATAAAGCGTCAAGCCCTAGACCCCTAACTAGAGCATGGCACACGGTGGTACTGAGGGAAAGTATGTTAAACGAACAATAACAGGACCTGGAAGCCAGGGCTGGCCCTGCTACTTTGAAGCACCGATTAGGAGGAGAACTTGGCACTGGATGTTTAGTTTTCTATTTCTTGCTGAAGCTCTGCCTTTGTCCCAATCAGGCACGTGATTAGTTCAGATTTTGGTTTTGCTTCTGTATCTTGTTCTGAATATTGGGTTTAATTGCAATAGGTCACACTACCTTTTTAAAATATTCATCCAGTGTGCAGGTTTGGGAGCTGGGGTGACAGGAATGTTATATGTAAATTTATGTAAATGAGTATGCTAATGTCCCTGTGTTCTTGCATTGTGTTTTGGTGAGCGTGTCCCTTGTCACACTGTCAGAGGTGAGTCCACCAGGGAGCTGGGTGCACCATACGTGTGCTCAGGAAGACTTGGGCGTATTGATGTCCCAGCTTAAAACAATCTGATTACTTTTCTCAAAGGATCTCAGAAGTTCCCCCACACTATTCCAGTGGAGGGGGAATATCACACACCAATTATCTCCCAACCTAGCTGTCTTTTTATGGGAAAATCACTCTATATGTTTCTTACAGATGCTAATTTTAAAACTGACTTTGATTCAACAAGTATCGTTTGCTGCTGTTTGGTGTGAAATACCAGACGAGATAAACATGGCACAGCCCTCACATTCGAGGACCCTGTAGACTGATAAACGGGAATCACAGTAGAGAGGGAGCTGGTATCCCCAGACCAAGAGGCTGTGTGTAACTGTTTGTTCAGGGACTCACTCCGGGAGCTTGAGGAGAGCAAACCGAGGCGGGCCACGCTGCTGTGAGTTCCAGCTGCTCTGCGAAGCCCAAGGCTTGGAGGCAGCGCTGTGGCCAACCTAGGGAAGAAGCAATGCCAGGGAGCCAGGGCCCCGCGCCTCCCACCCTCCACCCAGGGCCCCTGAACTTCCATCTAGATTGGGTTTGCCTATAAAATTAAAAACACAGAACATGTCCACAGTGAAAAAAAAAAAACCACTGTACAAGATGGTTCGGATGCAGTGGGGGCAATAAAAACAGACTCACGGGAACTCAGTGAGATAGTCCAGGCTGAGACAGTCAGGCCTGGGCATGGGCAGCTGTGGTGGGACAGGCGGAATGCGTCCACGCGGTGGGAGCTAAGTCAGAGCTAAGGCTGAAAAGATGCAGAAGCCCTGCAGTAGGTTGAAAATGAAAAGGACAGAGGGAAGACTCAGGTGATTTTCCGGTTGTAGGAAGCTGACTGAGAACACCTTGATGATATTGACAACAGGAGGAAGTCAGAATTGGTGGACTGGAGGAAGTCAGAATTGGTGGACTGCAGCTGGCTATGGAAGGATCTTAGGATGAGCTGTCACTGGGTGCCTGCGTGGGGAAAGTAGGCAGACACCGGAAATTTGGGAGTAGAAGCTTTGGTGGGAAAAAACCAATGGCAACAACAAAGCTGGCCTGGATATAAAGCTGAGTTGTTTAATTAGAGGTAGAAGTTAAATTCCTGCAGTGAATGAAGTTGCCAAAGATGAAAGTAGAGGGTCAAGAACAGAATCTAGGGAACATTTTAATTTGGCAGAGGAAGGAATAGAAAGAGCGGCTTGGAAATTATCAAGTGAATTCCGTCAGCCACAAGGGGAGGGAATTTCAAGATCAATGAAATGACCAAGCCAACCAAATGCCAGAAAGAGCAAGGCAGAACCGGTGTGTGCACCTGCACTGGGCGGGTTTGGGTGCTGTGTTATTTTGTTTGTTTTTTTAATTAATTTTGTTTCTAATCAACACACAGTAATTGTAAGAATCAGTTCTGGTGTTCTATTACCTTGCAGGCTGATGCTAGCTAATAATAATGTGGTATATATATTCCAAGACGCCTACAAGAGGGATCTTGAATGGGTGCCTTTTGAGAATTAATTTTAGTAAGAGTAGTGGCAGAAGGTAGATAAAATATGTTAATTTTTAGATTATAGTCAAGATAAAAAATTTCAGAATTATTTGAAATTGGCATTTGTTTTGAGAGAAGTATTTTAAAAATCAACGTAAAATATCTTCTCGGAAGAGAGTCCAAGTTTTCCAGATATAAAGAAAGCAAGCTGGCAAAGTAATTCTGCCCTGAATTTTTGTTTGAATTGAGGGACTTTAAAATCGGGTAATTTCAAAGGTGCCTAATCCAGTGAACACGGCGCAATCTTATCACTGCATTATAGTTCTCTCCAAAGGAAGAGCCCACCCCAGAAAACACATTTTGCATTGATTTTAACGTTAATGCTTGAAAGAGTTCGTGCCCACAGACAAACGTTCTTCTGTATCAGAGGGCCACATGGTCCAAGGCTGCGTCCCTGAGAAAGAAGAACTCACTTCGTCGAAGAGGAAGACTCACTAGACAGGCTTTCCAGGTTCCTCCGCATCCAACTATTCAGTCTTCTATGTTGTTTGAAAAGAAAAAAAAAAAGAAAAGAAAAGCCTTGTGCCTCCAGGGCCGGGGAGCTGCTCCGAGTTCTACCTCTGTGGGGTCCTTCAGGAGTCTGTGCTGGGAGCTTCCCGTCCACACCCACTGGGTATTAGGCACCACCCACTCTGTTGGTGTAGGCTTCTGCCAGCCTCCTGAAGTGGAGAGAGAGAGATTGCCAACACAATTTTGGGCGGAGCTCAGCCGAGTTCTGCACACACACAGGCCAGCCAGAGGACCATCCACAGGCAACATCCAGGCAGCTCCTCGGAAACAGGCTGCCCGCTTCTCTAATGGACATTTTGTGCACAGCTGAGATGAACTGTTCATGCACGAGTCTATGCAGTCTAGCCCAGCACTCCTCTGAGGGAGGCAGCTGGTGTCCAGGATTCGGTAAAGTGCCCACACTGGCCATAAAGATGACTCTGGCCCCCACCCTGATGTCCCTTCCACCTCTACTCTTTTTTCTTTCCCATCAAGATGACCTCACAGTGTCTTTCCCTGGGGCGCAGCTTAAAATAGCCTGACTCACATCTACTCTGTTTCATTGACAAAGATGTGGGCAGCACACCTTTGTCAGTATCACAGGCTAACCCAACAAGTATCATGAATAAGATGCTTTCTTTCCTAGATAGTGAAGAAAATTTACCCTCTCCTGGGCCATGTAGGTGAGTCCTGAATGTGACTGACATTTGACACGCTGACCTCTGAGTATCTGTGGCCAGTTCTGAAAAGTAATATTTAAGATGAAACGCCTCCGCCAGTATTTGGTCGCAGGTAGGCAGGTGACCCGCCTTCCACCACATGTGCCTGAGTTGACCATATCAATTTGCAGGCTGTTAAATCATTGTTTTTGGAAAGACAAATACGGACAAAGAACTGACATTGTGCACCCACATATTGTTACCTTTCTTTTTTTTTTTTTCAGAGCAGGAATGGAAGTTTATTAAAAAGCTTTGGAGCAGGAACGAAAGAAAGTACACTTTGAAGAGGCCCAAGCGGGCATCTTGGAGGTCAAGTGCGGCATTTGACCTTTGACTTAGGGTGTTATATGTTGGCATACTTCCAGACTGGAAAAGGTCTGTAGGTTAATAGGTGGAACAGGAGAGGTTGAAATCTCTCTCAATACTTGTATCATCATTTAAAGGTAGAATTTGTGTATCCTTTTGTTTAAAAAAAAAACCTAAAATTAATGCCGTGGAACTCTGAGCCTGCCAAGGAAAACACTGTCCCATAAAATAAGGGCATTTAAATTTGCATGAGAAGATGTTAACCCGCACAGAGGATAGACTGTAGCTTGTCAGACCACTTGGAGGTGGGTACCGGAGCTCTCTGGGACATGTGCCCCTAACCGCGAGGAGAGAGAAAGAATCCACTTGTACCCTGGCAGAAATCCCTCCCAATTTGGAAGGAATCCTGCATAGCCTCAGTAGATTTGTGCCTGTGGGGTTGCCATGGCGAAGTAAGGCCATATTTAACCAACATTCTGAGGTTATTCCTTTTACAAACAATGCGCTGTGCCCACTTGTCCGAGGGAAGTGCAGACATACGTGAGATGCTATCCTTGCAGACTCCTGACCCTGAGATTTTTCAGCCCCTTTTGTGCTGGCTTACACTCAGGACATTTTGGAACTGCCACTTGTGTCAGTGACGTCTGCTGTGCAAGCATGATGTCTTGGTCACAGTGGCATCTCAGTAAACTTACACTTTTTTTTTTTTTTTGAGATGGAGTCTTGCTCTGTCGCCCAGGCTGGAGTGCAGTAGCACGATCTCGGCTCACTGCAAGCTCTGCCACCCAGGTTCACGCCATTCTCCTGCCTCAGCCTCCTGAGTAGCTGGGACTACAGGCGGCCACCACCACGCCCGGCTAATTTTTTGTGTTTTTAGTAGAGACGAAGTTTCACCATGTTAGCCAGGATGGTCTCGATCTCCTGACCTCGTGATCCACCCGCCTCGGCCTCGCAAAGTGCTGGGATTATAGGCGTGGGCCACCGCGCCCAGCCGGTAAACTTACACATTTAATGAATGCAAGTAAAAGTCATGTTCCCTGTCCTCCTCTAAGTTTCTTAAGATCAGAAGGGCCCAGATAAGTGAAAATATGACCCATGTCCTCATAAATGTTCTCCAATCGACCCTCACTCCCCGCCACCTGTTTTCCAGATAGAACAGAGAGGACTAGGCCCCAGAGGGGTGTTTAAACATAAGCTGTGTCATTTGCTCCCTACATAAACCCTTTAAAAGCCTCCTGCCACCGCTGAAATCAGCCTGGACACGTCTGGGGCATCAGCCTCCCATGTCAACCTTCCCTTGCCCACCTCCCACCTCACCCCACCCCTGCTCTCTGCGAATCCCAGGCTTCCTGTTTACTCCTTGAATCTGAATCCCTTTCTCCTGTGCCTGTGCACCTGCTGTGTCCTCAGTCTGGGCCTTTCTTGGCTGGTTTCTCAGGCAGTAGGAACCCTATTATCACTTCTTTAGAAAAGCCTTTCACCCTCCTAAGCTCCCTACCGTTCTAAAGCGGCCCCTCCGGGAGACCATCCAGCCAGCGTCGCCAGTGGTTCTCTTCTCGGGTGTCTGCCCATCATCACTTATTAAGCAGAGAGGGGCCCTGAGGACTCAGACTCACCTGTGCAGTTCACAGCCTTCTGCTGTGGGAGGGAAGGTCCTCGGTCTTCTGGAAGGAGCCGCTCAGAGGCAGCTGGGGTCCCTGGAGCTATGCTAACTGGGTCAGGTTCCTGTTTTACATCAATCCCAAATAAACTTTGGCTAATTAAAGATCTACATTTTGAAAATCAAATATATGCAAGGATTAGGAGAAAATCCTGGAGCCTGTCTTTTCCCTTAGAATAGGAAAAGCCTTCTTAGATGCCACAGACGGCGTAGACATTATAAAAGACTGATGAATGTAAGTAGATCAAAGTTTAAAACTTAGGAACGAGGAAAGTTTGTAAACAAAGCCAAAAGACCAGCAGTAAACTGGGGGAACTATGATATGAACAGATTAAGTATGCAGAGTACATATAAACAATGTAATAAAGAAGATGAAGGAAATAGCTACATCATAGAACAGGAGGTAGACATGTCTAGGAACTACCTATTCAGACTCAAATAATCTGTAATACACAAATACACCATCAAATCAGCAGTCAAGTTAGATACAACCACACATTGGCAAATGTGTTCGCGAACGTGCACTTTCCTGTGCTGATGATAAATTGATGAGAACACTTTGAAGGGCAACTTGTCGGCATCTGTGGAAATTTTAAACAAATCTCTACCCTTGAGAAATATAGGTAGGTGTGCATGAGAAAGAGACACATACAAAAATGTTATTACAGTATTGAGTGTTTGATGAAAAACAGGAAAAGAAACCCTAAATTTATATCAACACGTGATAGTTTTATAAACTGATTGTAGCTATACCATGGAATAACAGCCCCCACCAATCCTGACAATCAAGGTATAGCTAATTACACTGGTGGCTGGGCACGGTGGCTCACGCCTGTAAACCCAGCATTTTGGGAGGCTGAGCTGGGCAGATTGCTAGAGCTCAGGAGTTCAAAAGCAGCCTAGACAACATGGTGAAACCTCGTCTCTACAAAAAATACAAAAATTAGCTGGGTGCAGTGGTGCACACCTGTTGTTTCACCTACTCGGGAGGCTGAGGTGGGAGGATCCCTTGAGCCCAGGAGTCAGAGGTTGCAGCGAGCTGAGATCTGCTACTGCACTCCAGCCTGGGTGACAGAGCATACCATATCAAAAAATAAATAAAATAATTACACTGGTATGCAAATGTTATCAACTCTAACTGAAAAAAAATAGCAGAAGAATATTTACAGTATAACATTTATGGTAAAAAGTGAAGTAATTCTAGCATTTCCATATGTAGTAGGACTAAGGGTGTGGCAGCCTTTGTGTGAGGTTGCGTGTGTGCATGCATGTATGTAGATACATGTAGAGCAAATACAGAAGAAACTAACTAAGGTGTTTGCCTGCATGAGAGAGAATGAGATGGATCTAAAGGGACTTGAGTGTTGTCCATGAAGTCTGAACCCCCCACACTGAGAATATATTTATGCATCACTTGAGATCAGTGGACTTGGGGTTAGGGCCCCGGGCTTGGATACCAAATCTGTTCTCTTGTCTGAGTGGCCTTGGGCATTGTGTAAGTCTGTTCTCATGCTGCTAATAAAGACCTACCGAAGACTGAGTAATTATGAGGGAAAGAGGTTTAATTGACTCACAGTTCCACAAGGCTGAGGAGGCCTCACAATCATGGCAGAAGGCAAGGAGGAATAAGTCACATCTCACATGGTGGCGGGCAAGAGAGTGTGTGCAGGGGAACTCCCCTTTATAAAACCACCAAATCTTATGAGACTTACTCACTGTCACGAGAACAGCATGGGAAAGATCCGCCCGCCATAATTCAATTACCTCCCACCAGGTCCCTCCCACAACACATGAGAATTATGGGAGCTACAATTCAAGATGAGATTTGGGTGGGGACACAGCAGAACCATATCAGGCATGTTACTTGACCTTACGTAAGTCACCCAAATTAATTTCTTTTTGTGAGAAATAGAGATAAAGCTAAACTTACACGGAAGCCAGCATCTAGTATTGTATTAAGGTGGGAAGATATTTCTTACCCAAGTCAAAACCATTCTCTCCATCTGTCAACTCACAAATCAGCGGCTCCCCCAGCTCTGTGTAATATGCCCATGTGAGTGTAGACAGGTGGAGAGCAGTCCTCCTTAGGAGGTGTTCTCTCTCTGGAACTCAAAAACGAAATGTAGGTGGCATTGAGGAACTGCAGGGCCTCTTTCCCAGCCTCCTATACAAACATTGGGCTCACCTTTTTGGGGGAGTTGTTGATCTCTGCGTAAAACAGGAGATTCCATTGACCAAGTGGGGAGGACACAGTCCAAGTGTCCAGGCCCTGGATCCCCTGCTACTTCCTGAGGGTTTGTGGGTCTAATCACTCCTCAACTTTGCATTGCTTTGCAGCATGCACCATGCCATAAACGGCGGAGAGCAGGAAAGGCTGAATCTGATGAGCGGCCTGGCCAGGCCTCAATCTGACCCAACGTCTTCAAGATTCCCTCCTCCACAAAAGGAGCACTGGAGCACATGACCCAGTGAGAATCTTGCTCCTCATATTGGCCCATGGGTCGCTAAGTTACTAGTGACCAATGCAGGTCCTTCCATCCCTGTTCCTTTGTCCCTCCCTCTGCTCCTCTGTCTCTCCATGGCCACCATCCAGTGGGGTGGTGGGAGGGCTCTAGGATGCACCAAACTCGACCTGCAATCCAAGGAGATGGCCAGCTTCATCTTCTGCTATGACCTGAGTGAGTGTCCGAGAGCAGACAACAGACAGAGAAACAGACACTAGGCAAGAAGGTTTTATTCTCTCTGCCCTAGAATATTATTAAGTGAGGAAAAGAGAAAGAAAAATCAAACTTGCTCAATGTCATCTGAGATTTTAAAAGTAGACACATGCTTTGGGTCTATACTGCCTTCTTTATGCAGGCTTTACTCTTTTGAATCCATGTGGACAATCAATTATGTATGTGTGGGCGTTTGTGTGTGTGTAGGATAAAGGCACGAATAGTGAGAAATAAACTTAATTTTGAGTGTAGTGCTTGTGTACAAAACAGATACCTGCTTTCACTAGATTAACATGTTATTAATACTTTTAGGTGAAACAGGTACTTAAATAAAAACAACAAATTAAATCCTTAAAGGTCCAAAATTTTGAATAATATAAAAGAAATTGAAATGCAGTCTCTGCCCCAGAAACCTAGCATTCACATACATGAAGACAGTGAGCACAGAGCATCCCTTCTGTGTTCTGTTGGATTATAAGATGGATGGATGATAAAAAATGATGAGTTCGTGTCCTTTGTAGAGACATGGATGAAACTGGAAAATATCATTCTCAGTAAACTATCGCAAGGACAAAAAACCAAACACCGCATGTTCTCACTCATAGGTGGGAATTGAACAATGAGAACTCATGGACACAGGAAGGGGAACATCACACTCCGGGGACTGTTGTGGGGTGGGGGGAGGGGGGAGGGACAGCATTAGGAGATATACCTAATGCTAAATGACGAGTTAATGGGTGCAGGAAATCAACATGGCACATGGATACATATGTAACAAACCTGTACATTGTGCACATGTACCCTAAAACCTAAAGTATAACAATAAAAAAAAATAAAAAATAAAAAATAAAAAAAGATGGATGGATGGATAGATAGATAGGATTATACTTATAATTTTGCAACCTCAAGTATACTTTTTCAAAGTTGCATCTTAAATGCTTAAACATTGCTACAAAGTCTTCATAATACTTGTTTTACTTGGGGATGAAAGAGTTGTGTCTATTGGGCCCTGGCTGTATGTTGAGTATTTTGTGTATTTTGTCATGTAATTCACCCAGACACCACACAGCAAGGTATTGTGACCTTCGCAGTATGAAGGGGGAACCTGCAACTTAGAGCAGGTAGATCCACAGTTGAAGGCACTGGCTGGAAGCCCATCTCTCAAGCTAGCTTCCTTTTTCAAATCAGAGGTCCTCTCATCCATACTGGGACATGGACTTGTTGTCAATCACAAAGCCCTTCCTATGCCATTGGGTAATTAGACTGTGTTCACAATTGTCTGTTCTCCTGAATAACTTTTGCAAACCTGAGAAGATGCAGAGTGCTGCAAAGGAAGGAAGTTAGTTGATGTCAGGTGAGTGCAGGCGCCTGCTGGCCTCACCAGTGTGATGAGCAGGGAGTGTGAGTCTCTAGGGCAACTCTCAGTGTGGAGTCTACGAGTCCATGAATACGGCAATAGCCCAAGCCACTCCCCAGCCTGTAATGGTGGCTCTGTGTGAAGCCCCAGGGGACCCAGCCTGCCTCCCCACCTGGCTGTCTTTCAGGGGAGACAGCACAGCTGTCGATGGGCCTTTGGACTCAATTATTAGCAAGATTTTAATATCTCCTCCTTTACATTGTAATTTAAGCAGGTAGATGCTTTTAAATTGCCATCTGTGTAGTGAAATTCATACTAAGAAAATGTGGGTCTGCTTTAATTAGCTGTGCTCTGGCTGATGGATTTCAAATGCCATTGCCCAGATTGGCAGGAAATTCAGACACTTAGATGCATGTACTGGTGGCTCCTATGTCGTTTCGTGTCTTCATGTGATCTAGATAGTTACAGATGCATGTCCACACATATGTATTTATATATTTTTTGCTTTTCTTATCCAGCATGCCAGCTTCTTTCTCCCTCTTGATTCTAAATATTATTTTTGTCTTTTATTGTCTTTGGAGTTCTTCTTTCACATATGTTTCCCCAGTTCCCACAGAAGCTACCTCATGCATCAGCAGCCACCGAGTACTGTGATAGAGAAGGGTGTTGGATTCTTGGTTATTTCCACAGAATCCTGGACCTCTGAGGAGTTGTCTGGCTCGGCAGCATTTAGAAAAGCGAACAGTGCCGTGGTGGCTGTGAGAACGCTTGAGCTAGGGTGTCGTGTGCTTCCTCATCCTAAATTCCAAAGGGCTTTGCTTTGGCAGCTTAATAGGCAGGAAGAGGAATTTCTCTGCTCAGGTGTCCAAGTTTTCAGACAGCTTCCTGGCCAATCTTCCTGAAACAGCCACTTCCTGACCCTCTCCATCTCTTTGCTCTGTGTTCTGGCGTCTGAGTGCCTCTCTCCTCTGGCATATCATGTGTCTATGCATTTGTTTGCCTTCCCTGCCTGGGCGTCTAAGCTCCAGAGAGCAGTGGCTTTGTATGGTTTCACCACAGCGTTGTCCCCTGCACCCAAACAGTGAACACGGACAAAGCTCCCAGCACCTAATTGATGAGTGAATCCTTACAAGGCTTTAGCTGACCCAAGATGAATGCAAATCTTCCTTCCTAAGTGACATTTTATTAAAGAAAACAGTGGATGGTGTGTATCCTTTTAGGTTCCAGCCCCTCCCTCATGAACTTTTTGTGAAGCTTTCCTTTGTTCTGCTGTGCCATGATCGCCGCGAGCCTCCTGACCTGGGAGTGCCACCCATATTCCTGGAGTGACCGCAGTTGGAATGCTTGCCGGAATCGCACTTTGTATGGGTTACACAACATCCGCAAAATAGACAAAGGGCTGCCACTTCGCAGGATTGTTGAAGAAAATGAACAAGTGAAATATGAGACAGAACCTGTCCTGGAACCCGGGGCAGAGTGGACAGCCGGTGTGCTGGTGGGAAGCTCCTCCTGCCCCCTCCTTCCCTTGCCTCACAGGCTTCTCCTTCCACCTTTGTTTTCCCATGTGGTTTTCCCTATCTCTAAAACAGCTGCAAAGCCAGAGCAGCTACGAGTCTCTTGAGTTTGCAGAGAACTTTGTAATTCATATAATGCTTTGCACACTTGCTACTTAATGAGGTGCCCTGATGTGTGTTTTGCTTGGAAGGCCCAAAGATAGCCCTTTTAGGATCCCGTTTCCCAGCCCAGAAGGTGCAGGCATGGAGGTGAGGTAGCTTTCCAGGTGGCCCAGCTGCGGGAGGAGCTGCCTGGCCTCCCATAGCCATGGCTTCCTTATCTTTAGAGCACGGTGGCAACAACCGTGCAAGAACGTGGCCTTTTTGTGAGGATCAAGTGTGATAAGGACACTGCTGGTGAACATCCTGCGTGCTGCGCCTGCACTGTCTCCTTTCCATCATTATCATGGAGCCCAAATTAAGTCCCCAGAAGCAGAGACTCCTCGGAGGCCTTGTGCTTAAAGGCCCTGCCCTTGCACCCATTCTCTTCAGCACTGCAGTGCTCTTGAGGCCACCCATCCCTTTGTAAAACCCGCTTGGTCGATTTGTGATTCATCCCACACCAGGACACCTGGTGTCTATGGATACAAGTGCCAGCCCAGCTAGAAAATCTGCATTTTGAATTAGGGCCAAAAGGATCACCCTAAAACACAATTTTGATTTTAACGCTGTGTCACTCCAAGAAATCCAATAGCCCTTTGTAGGTAAGAAGAGAAAAAAAAGTCCAAATATCTTAATTCAGAGTTCAAAAGCCTTGTATCCTGATTCACCAAAGCCTCTCTTTCTGGCACACTCTCTAGCTTCTGCTTCTCATGGGGCTGATACCACCCCTCTTAAGGGGAACTCCAGTGAATCTTCTTCCCCGGAAACCTGCCTGCTCCACTTCAGCTCCTGGGATCTTGTCCTCTTGCTCGCCCAAGCGTTGGCACTCATTGCCTGCCTTGCTGGCCGTTCTTGGCCTAAATACATCTTATCTGCATTCATTTCTTTGCTTCTGTGAGCTCTGGGCTCTGGGCTGAGCACTCAGATTATGAATCAGAGTCAGGCAGGGTGCCCATCCGGGATGCCCAGACACAGATGCCGGAGCTCCTGAGAAGCTGGCAGCAAGCAGACGCCTGTGCTCCCTGCTGCAGAGGAAGGAGGATAAACACCTCCTCACATTCCATGCAGACACGACCTTCCACCCACTCCTTTGACTCTGGTCTGCTGCTGCTGCTGAGCTCTGCCCTGCACGGTTCTCTCACAGGATGACCGGCCTTCCTGGGGTCGTCAGCAGTGAAGGGCGGATTATCACGTTTGCTGGAGCACAGGGCTGCTGTGAGCATTAATTAAGTCATTGTTTGGAAGGAACTTGGAGACCGCCCACAAAAGGCGGTTCACAAGGACAAGGGCTGGTTATTAAGGCATTAAATCCCTAATTTGCCACTAGATAGAGGCAGCAGAACTCTCTCTGACTGCTCAGGAAAAAAAAAAAAAAAAACAGGATTCCTGCATATCCCACCCCAGGAAAAAAATGAAATAATAACGAGATGCACTTTACTTGCTCTCACAGGTTTATTTCATCTAAAAGGTGCAAGGAGGCGATCTACTCTTGATCTGGTTCTTCCTTAGCAGTTAGTTGTTATTTACTAGACAAATTGGCTGCATAGGAAAAGGCATGGGCATCCACATTTCTGGTCATATGAATGGAGTTCCGGCAAGATCAAATCCTGTGATGCATGGAGCAAATACTTCTTCACCATCCCTGTGCCTTAAAAAGTCTATGTGGGAAGGACTCTACCGGTGACCTTAAACCAAACTGCCCGGGTGCAGATGCAGGCCTCCGTGCAGCAGCATGTGAATGCGTGAATGGCACTGCAGAACCCACAGGGGTGCTTTGTGTTAGCAGAATTCAGTCTGCCTTCTTGGAGCCCACCGGGGCCAGCAGGGCTCTCACCTTTCTGGTGAGAATTGCCCCTCATTTCTGAGTACTTCAGCCCAGCGAGATGGAGTTGGTGGCAGCCTGCCTCCACCATGTCCCCGACCTGCAGAGCAGCACATGATCTGAAGCCTGGCTCCCCAGACACTCCCTGATCAGCAGCGGAGGTTATAGCCAGAAGTGGAATTCTGGGCATGGCAACATGTATCTGAGCCCTTGTGCCCTCATGGTGGCCATGACCCTCCGGTTCCAGGCTCCAGTGGGCCACACAGGCAATGAGTTTGGGTTAATGTTCCAGGTTCTAGGCCTCAGGTCTTGGCTTACCAGGCGAGGCTGTGAAGAGGCAGAGCCCAGTGGCTGAATGGGCAGGTATCAGAGGCCCCACAGACACCATTGCTGATGGGTGAGGATCTTGGCCTGGAGCTGACGGGCACAAAGGGGGTTCCCATGCGTCATTCGAGGGAAGCCTGGCCCCTGAGTCCAGGGAGGAAGTGACCGCTGGACCTGTGGGAAGTGGAGGCAGGAGTGAGTAGCTCAGGAGGCTTCAGTTGCTTCATTTGTGTTTCCTGAGTGTTCTTGAGACATCGCATGAATATATCAACAACTTTGAGATATAATTCACATGCCATAAAATGCGCCCATTGGAAGTGTACACTTCAGTGGGTTCTAGAATCGCGTCTTCTCCTGTATCTGTGGGATACATTCCAAGACCCCCCCGTGGGTGCCTGAAACCATGGATAGTGCTAAAACTCCATATTCTATGTTTTTTCACATACACACATATTTGCGGTAAAGTTTAATTTACCGCTCTGGCCCAGGAAGAGGTTAACAATAATAACTAATGACATGGGGCAATGATAAACAACAAGCCGGCCTCGGTGCTCTGTCACCTGGGGCCATCCTGAAGTGCAATGAGGCTCCCTGCATACAACACTGCGGTACCACGGCGGTGGCTCTCATGACTGAGATGGCTTCCAAGTGACTGACGGGTGGGTAGGGTGTGTGGTATGGATGGACGCACTGGACAAAGGAATGATTCATGTCCCAGCCAGATGGAACTGGAGGGCGGGAGATTTCATCATGAGCACACAATGGGAAATTCATCATGGTTTATTTCTGGAATTTTCCGTCGAATATTTTTGGACCATTGTTGACCTTGGGTATCTGAAACCATGAAAAGGAAAACCACAAATAAGCGGGGCCTATGATAGTCACAGATACGAACAAGTATCACCCAGTCAACTTTAGAACATTTTCATCACCTCAGAAAGAAACCCCATCACTCCCACGTTCCCCAACTCTGGCCCCAAGTGGCCACTAATCTACCTTCTGCCTCTGCAACTTTCTCCATTCTGCACTTTTTATGTAAATGGAATCATTAGACGTGGCCGTTTGAGACTGACTTCTCTCACTTAGCATAATGTGTTAAACCTTCATTTATGTTGTAGCATCTATCAGTGCTTCATAACTTTTTATGGCAGATATATATTCCATTATCTATGAATTCATATATATCCCACATTAGTGAATTTTGTTATATAAATAAGCCCCATTCTGTTTATCCATTCATCAGTAGATGGAAATTTAAGGAGATTCCATTTTGGCTGTCACAAATAAAGCTACAGTAAACATATACAGTCTTTATATGAATGTGTGAACACGTTCTTAACGCTTTTTTAGGGATGGAATTTCTGGGTCACATAATGACTTGACTCTGGTGAATCCGTTCAGGAGCTGCCTCACTGTTTTCTAAAGTGACTGCACCATTGACATTCTCACCAGCAACGTGGGCGTGTTCTGATTTCCTTGGTGCTCTAGCACCTGGGCCATCCTCAAGTGCAATGAGGGCTCTCTGCATACAGCAAGTGACAAGTGACCAGAACTTGTCAGCATCTCATGTTTGCTTCCGGATATCCCAGTGGGCATAGCATGGTCTCACTGTAGTTTTGATTTATACATCTCTGATGACTAATGATATTGACAATCTTTTTGTGTGTTTAGGGTTTTTTGCAGATTTTCTTTGGAGAAACATCTGTTCAGATCCTTTGCCATTTGTTAACTGGGTTGCCATTCTATTATTGATTTCTAATAATTATTTATATATTCTGGGTAGAAATCCCTTATCAATATATGATTTTTAAATATCTTCTTCCCTTCTGTAGATTTTTTTTTTTACTTTTGTGGTGGTGTATTTGCAACACAAAAGTCTATTTTTTAAAATTTGATAGCATTCAATTTATCTACTTTTTAATTGCTCATGCTTTTGTTGTCATATTTAAGAATATGTTGCCAAATCTGAGAGTCATATAGTTACAGTTCTTTTTTTTTTTTCCTTTTTTTTTTCTTTTTATGAGACAGAGTCTTGCTGTGTCACCCAGGCTGGAGTGCAGTGGCGCAATCTCGGCTCACTGCAACTCACTGCCTCCCGGGTTCAAGTGATTCTCCTGCCTCAGCCTAATCTGGTAGTTTGGATTACAGGCACACCCCCACCATGCCGGGCTAATTTTTTTGTATTTTTACTAGAGACAGGGTTTTGCCATGTTGGCCAGGCTGGTCTCGAACTCCTGACCTCAAGTGATCCACCCGCCTTGGCATCCCAAAGTGCTGGGATGACAGGCATGAGCCACCATGCCCAGCCTAGTTTTAGTTCTTACATGGATCCAAGTTTGGGTCTTGGATCCATTTTGAGTTTATTATTGTACACAGTGTGAGATAGGGACATGCTGGAGGCAGGCTGCCACCAACTCCATCTCACTGGGCTGAAGTACTCAGAAATGAGTACCCCTGTCTGCATGGGGATATCTGGTTGGTTAAAAAGATGATTCTCTCCCCTTTGACTAGCCCCGGCACCCCTGTGAAGAGTCTGTTGACAGTAGACGCGTGAGTTACTTCTTGGTATGGGTTATGTTCCGCTGAGCTGCATGTCTGTCCATATGTGGCACCACTCTGTCTTGATTGCTGTTGCCTTGTAGTGAGTTTTGAAGTCGGGAAGGGTTTGCCCTCCTACTTTGTTCTGTATGATGTTAGCTGTGGGTGTGGCTTCTGAATCTTAAAGTTCACAAAGCCATTGCATAGAAGATCATGGATGTAATCCTTGGTCTTTTAATGACAGAACATCCCTAGAAGGGCGTCGGATCGATCACTGGTAGTAGCAACCATGGGGAGTGTATCCAGAAGATACCAAGACTTTATCCAGTATAATGAATCTGCGGGTATGATGGACAGACAGCAGCAGAGTGGCACCTCCCATGTGCCTTTCTTCCTAGCACACTGCTGTCACTGGCAGCAGGCCCTGTCTACACCCAGATGACACCTAACTGTCCCTGCGTTACACAGCTTCTTCATAGCCAAGCAGAACTTAACAACATACAGTCAGCCTCCAGACTTGCAGCTTCAAACATCTAGGTCTACGGGGAAAACATTTGGCTTCCCATTCTTCCAAATGTTTTCCCTCAGACCTGAAGGGTCATTTAGGGACAAGTTGTTTCTTAATCCCCTGCTGCCTGTACGTCTCACCTTCCTAACTCTCTACACAGAAAAGCAGCTAAGCAGGAGGAGAAACAGGAGAATCTACTCTGAAGTTCTGCCAGATGGGCACTGCCTTGGTGTACTCTCCATTTTACCCCATAGATGCCCAAAATGTAAAGGCAGAGCCTTTGCACAGCTTTAGAATAATCTTTAAAATGCAATGGGAGGCTAGTTTCAAATATGGAAATCAATCAGTGTGATACATCCCATTAACAGAATGAAAGATTTTAAAACCCCATGATCATCTCAACTGACACAGAAATAGCTTTTCACAAAGTTCAACACCCTTTCATTATTAAAAAAAAAAACTCTTAACAGTTTAGGTATAGAAGAAAAGTTTCTCCGCATTATGAAGGCTATTATGTAAAACCTGCAGCTAACGTAATTAACAGGGAGCAACTGAAACTTTCCCACTAAGATCCAGTGGAAAGCAGAGATGCCCTGTCTCGCCACTTCTATTCAGCATGGGATTAGAAGTACCAACAAGAGCAGTCAGACAAGAAATGATATAAAATAAATAAAAGGGATCCATTTCAGAAGGAAGAAGTAACATTTCTCTATTTGCAGATGACATGATCCAGCATGTAGAAAACCCCAAAGATTACACACAAAAGTACTGTTAAAATTATCAATGAATTCAGTAAAGTTGCAGAATACAAAATCAGCATACAAAAATCAGTAGCATTTGTATAGACAAATAATAACCTAGCTGGAAAATAAATCAGTAAAACAATCCCATTTATGATAGCATCAAAAAAGATATTTTGGAACAAATTTAATAAAGGAGGTAAATGATTTGTACACCGAAAAC
This sequence comes from Hylobates moloch, assembly GCF_009828535.3. Lineage (NCBI taxonomy): Eukaryota > Metazoa > Chordata > Mammalia > Primates > Hylobatidae > Hylobates > Hylobates moloch. The sequence goes on along the minus strand of NW_026652288.1, from coordinate 1,690,896 downwards.
TATAAATCATTAAAGAAAGAAATGGAAAAAGGCACAAATAAATAAAAAGATATTTCATGTTCATTAGGAAGAATTAGTATTGTTAAAATGTCCATACTACCCAAAGTAATATACAGATTTAACACAATCCCTATTAAAATCTTCAATAGCAACAATAGCAATTTTCACAGAAATTGGGAAAATACCCTAAAATGTTTGTAGAACCACAAAAAACTCCAAGAAGCCAGGAAAAAAAAAAACAAAAAACACTGAGAAGGAAAAACAAAGTTGGAGGAATCATACTTCTTGATTTAAAATTATATTACAAGGCTATAGATATTAAAGCAGTATGATACTGGCATAAAAACAGAACCATAGACCCATGGAACAGAACAAAGAGCCCCCAAATAAATCGAAACACATATGCGCAACTAATTTTTGACAAGGTCACCAAGAGGACACAATGGGGAAAGGACAGTCCCTTCAATAAACAGTGCTGGGAAAACTGAATTTTCACGTGGAAGATAATAAAACTGGATCCTTGTCTTATACATAAAAAAAAAAAATTAACTCAAAATGGATGCAAGCCCTAAATGTAAAACCTGAAACCATAAAACTCCAAGAAGAAAATGTTGGGAAAAATCTCCTTGACCTTGGTCACAGCAATACGTTTTAAAATGTTACCCAAAAGCTTAAATGACAAAACAAAAATAAATAAATGGACTACACAAAACCATAAAGCTTCTGCACAGCCAAAGAAACAATATCACAATGAAAAAGCAGCCTATAGAGTGGAAAAAAAAAGTTTGCAAATCACATCTGATAAGGGGTTAATATCCAAAATGTATAAATAACTCTTACAAATCAACACTAAAAATAAGGCAAATAATCCTCAAATGAGCGAAGGTCCTAAACAGACATTTTTCAAAACAACAAATAAAAATGTCCGACAGTCAAATGAGAAGGTGTTCAGCATCACTCCTCAAATGGGAAACGCAAAATAAAGCCATCATTGTAACCTCCTGGCCTGTTCTTCCTGCCCACTGCACAAATGAAGACCAGGGCATTGCAGTAAACCAAGAGTTTAATTAATGCCAGGGTGGCCACGGCTGTGGCAGATGGAGATATTACTCAAATCAACCTCATGGAAGGCTTGTAGGTTAAGGGATTTTCAAGGACAGTTTGAGGAAAGCGTGGGGCGCCTAGGCAGTGGCTGCTTGCTGCCAACTGACTGGGATACAGTCACAGGGTGTGGGAAAAGTCCCCCTGTGCACTGAGTGGTTTCTGGGTGGGGCCACAGGAGAGACGGAATCATCTATTGGGGGGTCCACATGGAGCCATGGGTGTCAGGCATGCAAAAAACCTGAAAAGATGCCTCAAAAAGCCAATCTTATGTTCTACCATAGTGATGCTCTCTGCAGGACCTCCGGAATAATGGCTGGCCATCATGAATGTCTACACCTTAGCAGAATTCAGGCTCCTCTCCTCCCCCTCACCGGGTGGTCTCTCATTAGCTTTACAAAGGCAGTTGGGTTTGGGGGAAGGCCTATTAATTATCATTTAAACTGTCAGCTAAATGTCTCCCAAAGCTAGCTTGGCAGCTTGAGGGTAAAGGCAAAATGGTGTTGGCTGGATCAGATCTTCCACTCCCAGAATTTTCTCACTGTTACCATTTATCAAAGGCGGTTTCATCATGTTACCACCTCACACCTAGAAGGACAGCTGTGTGAATGGAAAATAACAAGTTGGGATCCCAATTCCCTAGGCCAAAAGAAAAAAAAATAAGCTGAAATCTGAGTCATGTAAGAAGTTGCCTTTCCTTTTGTTCCGAAGCAGATAGCTACAGATAAAAGGTTAAATATCTCCACAGGTAGCAATTCCTCATTCACCTTATCTTTTGTATGCCAATTTTCCCTGTTAAATATTAAAGCTCTCAAATTCATCTTTGGAGAAAGCACAGACTGTTTCCGTAATTCTGTTTTGTTTTGTTTTTTTCTTAACCTTGGCAAAATAACCTTCTAAATTGATTGAGACCCATCTCAGATACTTTTTGGTTTACAGCTATTATCCAAAAATCAAGAGATAGCAAGCGTTGGTGAGGGTGTGGACAAAAGGGAAGCCTTGCACACTGTAGATGGGAATGTGGATTGGTACAGCCATTGTGAAAAACAGTACATTAAAAATAGAACTACTGTGTGACCCACCAGTCCTCCTGAGGAAATTCCCGAAGGAGACAAAATCAATGCCTTGTAAGGATGCCTGCAACTCCCATGTTCATTGCAGCATGATTGACAACAGCCAAGATACAGAAGCAACCTAATGGACAAATGGATAGAAAAAATGTGGGGGAGATATATATATATCTTCAATGAAATATTATTCAGCCTTAAGAAGAATGCAATCCTGCTATTTGCCACAATATAGATATACCCAGAAAATATTATACTAAGTAATATAAGTCAGATGCAGAAAGAAATATATCGTATTATCTCACTTAAATATGGAACTTTTTTTTTTTCTAAAGAGCTCAGCCTGGGTGCGGTGGCTTAGGCCTGTAATCCCAGCACTTTGGGAGGCTGAAGGGGGTGGATCATTTGAGCTCAGGACTTGGAGACCAGTCTGGCCAACATGGTGAAACCCCGTCTCTACTAAAAATACAAAAATTAGCCAGGCATGGTGGTGTACATTTGTAGTCTCAGCTACTCTGGAGGCTGAGGTGGGAGGATCACTTGAACCCGGGAGGCAGAGGTTGCAGTGAGCCGAGATCACGCCACTGCACTCCAGCCTGGGTGACAGAGTGAGACCCTGTCTCAAAAAAGTAAAAATTAAAAATAAAAGCTCAAATACACGTAGGTGAGAGTGAAACGGTGGTTATGGGTTGGGGGGTTGGAGAGATATAAGTCAAATGATACAAAATAGCAGATATGTGGGATGATCAAGTCTAGAGATCTAATGCCCAATATGAAAACTAAAGTTAATAAAATTATACTGTGTTGGAGGCTTTGCTAACTAAGTAGATTTTAGCTGCTCTTGTCACAAAAAAGTAACTGAGATGATAAATAAGTTAATTTGTTTCACTATAGTAAGCATTCTACAATGTATGTGTATCCCATATCAACATGTTGTAAACATCAAATATACATGATAACTTTTTTTTAATGAAATGGAGAAACTAGGCTAGTAAGCAGACAGAGTACCACATAATGATGTGCTTTGTGTCTGAAGTAAGAAAGGGTGCAAAAGAAAGAAGGCATGAGTGAAAGAACGCATGCAGGAAAGAACGCCTGCAGGAAAGAAGGCACGCACGCAGGAAAGAAGGCACGCAGGAAAGAAGGCACGCAGGAAAGAAGGCACGCAGGAAAGAACGCGTGCAGGAAAGAACGCATGCAGGAAAGAACACATGCACGAAAGGCATGAATCAATGTATTAGGCTTCATGATGGAAAAGGAAGCATGGTGCCCTGAGGGAGTGGAGTGGGGGTGCCTAAAGCAGCCGGGCCTGGGGCCACGAGAGCAGGTGCTGCTCCCAGAGGCTGAGGGGAGACTTAGGGAAAGTGGGGGTCCACACAGGGAGGTGTGCAGACACAGAGGAGGCTTGGCAGCCCTAAACACCCACGGGCCCCACACCAGGGTGCTGTCTTACCTCAAAGGTGATGGGGTGGCACTGAAGACTCAGCTGCAGGAAGGGGACATCTCACAAAGACATAGAGAACGGGCAGGAGGTGCCAAGGCACCCACCCCAGGAGAGAAGCCCCTGTGGCTGCCAGAGGAAGAAACAGCAGGCCCACAGGCCATGGTCCATCAGTGGGAGTCAAGCCACACAGCAGGAGGGAGAGAAGAGCTCTGTTGAGAGGCACCAGGAGGCTGAGAGGAGCTACCCAGAGGCCAGGACCATGGGCCAGGGTGACAGTGGACGAGCCTGGACGGGGGGGCCTGGGTTGTTACTATTCACTGTCACAGGGAACGTGGAGGAGAAGGCTGAGGGGTGTTTAATAAGTGACCCTCCTACCTGCTGACTTTTTCAATAATTTATGTGAAACGTCATGTGGAAAAGTCCAAAAGACCTTTGGCAGGAAGCATGAGGCTGTGTTGAGAGACACATACCAGAAGCACAGATTTTCCCCATACAGAGCAGGCGATGGGAATCAAGCAAGTCTAACTAGGAAGTGGGAATGGGACTCAAGAAGAACAGGTGCATATTTTGGAGCAGTTGTAAGCTTACCCTGGGGTTGATGTGGAGGCATAGATTGGTTCTCAGTAATTCCCAAGGTATGTTAGTCCATTCTCATGCCACTATAAGGACACACTGGAGACTAAGTAATTTATAAAGAAAAAAGGTTTAATCAACTCACGCCTTAACATAGCTGGGTAGGCCTCAGGAAACTTACAATCCTGGCAGAAGGTAAAGAGGGAGCAAGGCACCTTCTTCACAAGGCGGCAGGAAGGAGAAGTGCAAGCAGGGGAAATGCCAGACGCTTATAAAACCATCAGATCTCTTGAAACTCACTCTCTATCATGAGAACAGCATGAGGGAAACTGCCCCGCCCCCATGATCCAGTTACCTCCACCTGGTCCTGCCTTTGACATGTGGAGACTATGGGGATTACAATTCAAGGTGAGATTTGGGTGGGGACATATATCACAAGGCTAAAGTATCATGTTGAATATTTACCCTGAAAAACATTGACCCTACCCTGTGAGTACGGACAGATGATTACACCCTTTTGCAGTTAGTATAATGCTTGGTCCACTGAAGGCCTGAGGGTCTTGGGATGCTTCAGGAGTCACTTCATATATTCCATCCTCATTGTCTCTTAGGCAGCCTGGAGCACAACAGTGGCCCGACACTTACCAGTGGCATCCAATGACAGACCAACTGAAGCATGTGGCATACATGGAAAGCAGTTTTGAAATTGAAATCTACATGAAACTGAGAGATACCCAAGTGTACTTTACAACTGGTGTCATAGATAATGTTTTCCGTATCTTATTACCATAAGTGGTGATGAGGTATTGGGCTAGAAGAGGTCAAGGCAGGCTGTGGTTCCGGCAGCAGCAGAGAGCCAACTGCACGATCACACACCGAGTCTCATGGTCGAGAGACCATGGAGAAAATACACCCCAGCTAACTTACTCCAACTGTGGCCACAATTCATTTGTGAGTTGTGATACCAATCTGAGGAGGCAGTACTAATATCAACAAAAAGAAGTAAAATGGAAAGCATTTGAGGATGCCATACATATTAAGAATGTGTTGTTCTGTGAAATGTTTGATTTTATCACGGTTTCAAATCTCTCTATAATATACATAGGATGTGCACACGGGATCAAGATGTAAAATCTATTTCTCTCCGTGGAGCAGGGTTAAAACCTGACAGCCACGATCCTATTTCCATGTAGAAAGAAGGTGACCCCCCCATCTCTGAGCAAGAGGATCTGGAGGTAACAAGACCCATTCAAGGAATGAAGAAGTAAACCAAGCATCCCTGGGGCACCAGGTTGGAACCAGGCCTTTTCTTCAGCTGAACCGTAGCTACTAAGAGGTCATGCCCAACAAAGGGAACCCAGGAGGTCCTGACATTGTTCCCTACTTTACTTTTGCCTGAATTACTTCAGGACACCCTGTGCTTCCTTTCCTGACTTACTCATCAACTGTGCAAAAATGGCCAAATTGTGTACCCTTTCCAGCTTCTGTCCAGCATCTGCACAATGAGGCTAGTAACACCCACTTTATACAGTTGTGAGGAACAGGGACAATGTGGCACCAGCCCTGTGCAGAGATGCTCTCACTCACTTCTTTCTTCCTTTATTTCTTCACTCTATTATTGATCAAATGTTTACATATAATGTACCTTGTGTGAGATATTAATCACACAGTGGTGCAACATGATCTCTATCCTTTTGCGAAGACAAAAATTGACCAAACTAAATGCAAATGTGTGACTGTGACAAAAACTAATTTTGAAAATTAAAATTGGAGTACTAAAAATTTAAAGTGCAATTGAGGAAGTCGAAGGTAAATTTTAGAAAACCTTCCAGAACATGGAGAAGAAAGACAAAGAGATAAAAAAAAAAAAAAAAAGCTAAAACCAATGGAAGATAAATTTAGACAATCCGAATCCATTTAGTAGTAGAAATTCAAAAAAACTAATAGTAATAAAGGAAATAAAGAGGGGGAAATTAATAAAGAGACAAGAAAGTTCTGGGAGATGAATAGTTTTCAGGTTGTATGGGGGCACTAATGTCAAGCAGTAAGAATGAAAAAAGGTTGACAAACCTAAACACATCAAACTCATCAAACTCCAGAAAACCAACAGGAAGAGAAGACCCTAGACCTGTTTAGGGAGAAAACCTGTGCTTCTAAGCTTCTGAGCTTCCCAGGGGAACCAGGATCAGACTGCAGACTGGCCTGGCAATGGAGTGGAACTGTTCATAAACCTGAACACTATGCATGCATAGCATAGAATAAAATAGCCTCAAGGCCTTCACAGTCTTGGGAGAGATGATTATCCCCTTAGTGAAATAGACACTTCCGACATGCAGGGCCTAAGAACCCTTACTTGGAGGTCCCCATTCTGAAAAAAAATGCCTGGGGCTCTGTGTTCACAAACTGGAGAAGAAATCCAAAAAAGAATGGTGTGGGACACTTAAACCATGGGATTCATAAGGAACCCAAAATAAACAACCCCCCGTCCTCAGGTCATGTGGAGTTGGCTGTATTGGGAGGGCAGAGGAGCAGGGCAGGTATAGCCCCTACACACCACACCCACCCTGTGGTTCCTCTGAGACAGGACCTGCCCAGCCCAGGGAGGGGTGCCTGTCACTCAGGCCAGCTGTTCTTGTCAGGCTCTGGAGATGGCCACTTGTGAATGCTTGGTTTTCAAAAGCAAAGAAACAGAAACAAATTAGGTCTGAGACCTTGCTTGCCTAAAATAGATTTCCCAGAGGAAATTTCTGCCTCTGACTTTAAATATTTTTTTAAAAATGAACTAGGAGCCACAAAAGGGGGATTTTGGTAGGTTCTCGACCCCCCTGCCCTGGGACAGGACTCTGTGCACCAGGCTGTGGCCGCAGAGGCTCGGGCGACGGACTTGCTGCCCTGCTCCTGCCCAGGGAGGGGAGCTGTGGGTTTTGTGCAGTACTTTGTTCTGGAGTCATGCTCAGCCACCTTCCGATTAGAATAACCTTCTGATTAGAAATCTGTCAGCACCTTCTACAGATGGATTTCAGGCAGGGAACTTCCTCCATCTCATCATTATTCCTTGTTCTGTTGGCTCTTTAAGGAGCATTGTCCAGCATAAGGTTATTGTTCATAAAATCCCACAAATTAGCACGCTTTATATGACAACTTTAATAAGAACCTCACACCCATTTTAATTTATACTATGAATATGAATTGTAGCATACTTTGCTTGTCATTCATTAATAACTGTTTAATTTTTACATATTATGAGCTAGTCATATGTATGTTTCATGGTATTATTACTAATATTCCATTGACATTAGCTGATTGCAAAATGCTGTTTAAAATAACTATAGCTTTATAAAATAATTTACTAAAAAAGACTAACACCCCACATATGTCACAGCATGAAAACTGAGCATGTTGCCAATGTATTAACTCGTTTTAATTTTTTTATTTTAATAGATTATGTTGAGTTTTCCATTTATTGACCTTTGGGGTGGCATATTTAAAGCTGGCCATGGAATTTCTTTTTTACCCAAAAATACATTTTTATATTTTTAAATTTTCTGTTCCTTCATATTTTCCATTTGTCTTTATACCCAAAATAAATTATTTTTCTACATATTTAAGATTGTAACTGTGTCCATTCCAGCTTCTCTCTATTCTTTCTCCCCACCTTGCCTTGAGTTTATGTAGTGATATCTTACCCATCTGTTTTACACTGCATTACCCATGTCTAGCAGAGTGCCAGAGACTCAGCCCTCAGTCAAGGGTGGGCAAATTAATTGGTCACAATCATATGTAGGGAGCCAGAATTTTCTGTATGTAACCTTTGCTGCTTGTCTGGATCATCACATTTAGAAATTAGAAACTGAAAATGTATATTAATAAATTGGTATCTAGTGATATTAGTATCACTGTCTACTATCATTTATTGAGCACTGAATTAAGATAAGCCAGACATTTTTGATATATTATTTAATTCAGACATTGAAAGTCTAGGAAATTAATGTTTATAAAACAACATCAGATCACGAAGTAGTAAGTGGTAGTGCTATTATAACCCCATTCTGTCTAATTGCAAATTGTTTAACCATTAAAGATTTTGCTTGTTGGTTGAGCCACATGTATAGCATTGTCTGATCAGTTAGAATCCATCTTCACAGGGCAATGCAAACATTTTCTTTTTCTTTTTCTTTCTTTTCTTTTTTGTTTTTCCAGTGAATCCATATTAACCACTAGGAGCAGGCACATAAGATCCAAAGGCAGGTAGGAATTGTGTAGGCTCTGGGGTCTCGCATAACAGAGGATTCTGTAAGATAGTTCAGAGTTCTTGGTAATGTTTAGGGGAGTTATTATATCCAAAGGAGGGGTAAGAGAAGTTCTTTTGTTTTAAACTACAATGTAGTAGAGAAAAAAGATCCATCTGGTCTAATTCCTTTCTCTTTCAAGGGACTAATCAGGATTTTTAACCTTCTGAGTCTCATATCCACCATTATGTTCTTGACAAGACATACATGCTCCAACCCTTATTAACTGTGTGTGTGGATGAAATTGTTCTTTGGGGAAAATTAAGTACATAAGGAAAAGGTTTAGGGCTCAGTCCCTAATGGTCAGCAGATGTGGACAAGGTGGGTTAGTTTCCAGGTCGAAGGAAAAGATTTGCGAATTCTGGGGAAAATGGCCCTATTATGTCTCCCCGTATTTCTTATTTAACTCTACTCTCTGGTTTCCTGTTGCTCAAATGAGGAATTGCATAGAAAGTGTGGCGGCACTTCCATGATGGTTATCTGCATCAAGCCGCATCATCGCAGGGGCTCCGGGCTCTCTGCTCACTTGACCTGTTCAGGTTCAAAACAGCCCAGAGAGGTTTAGTCCTGTCAGCCCTGGAGAGCAAGAAGCACTGAATCCTTTGGAACGGAAATCATAAGGGGACAGTTATCCAATGCCATCACCCAAGGCTCCCCGAGGACCTAGTGGCGAGACTCAAATTCCCTCACCGGTATCTCAGCGTTGTGGGTCCTTCCTGAGTCCTTCCTGAGGGACAGGCCTTAATTCATGGTGGGAAGAACTATACTGGATCTCAATACAGATAATTCAGTTTCAGTTATTATCTCCTGACTAACTGGGGAGTTCTGAGCACGTATTTCACCCTCTCTGAGTATCAGTTTCTTCATTCATAAAATTCACATAAAGTTCAATTGATGGCCAAATGACATAATGGGTAAGAAAGTGTTTTGTAAGGTTTTTAGTTCTATGAATTTTAAGGAGACTAGGCTGGTCCTCTCACCCCAGAAGTCCCTGGAGACATCACAGAATAAATAAGGCTAACAGTGCGAATCCTGGCGTGGAGCTCCTCCGTGATGCTGCCACACGGGCTGAGTCTACCCCGAGTCTGGGAAGGAGGGAGGATAAGGCTGTGTGCAGGGCTTCTGGTCCACAGGAATTGGGAGCTCATGGAACCGTATCAGGCTGACGTAGCTGGCAGAGAACAAGCTGTCCCAGCTGGGGCTTGCTCCCGACGGGACCACCTGGGCAAGGGTCAGAGTCCGAACAGCAGGCGTCCAGTCTAGGAGAATAAACTCGAAAGGGGACTGCGTTGTTCATGGATATGAAAGAGAACATTTGGTTCCTGGAGGAAGCTGCTGTGTGCATGTTGACGGTTGCAAAGAGGATGCCCTGTGTATGTCTCTTCCTAAGGTGGTGATGAATTCACCAGAGGTGCTGTATATTGCTTTTTATATTTTACAGATGGAGAAATCAAGGCACAGAGAGATTAAGTGACTTTGCCACAGTCACAAGCTGGAGAGGACCAGGAGTAGAGCTTAGAGCGAGCCCCTGACTCTGGGCCTGCATCCTGCCAGGAGTCACGCTGCCTCCGTTCCTAGGAGAGAAGACTTCCTGTAAGGTAAAGGCGGCCCGTCTACACTCGCTTCTGTGCAGCCCACACTGATAGGTAAAGGCGGCCTGTCTACACTCCGTTCTGTGCAGCCCACACTGAGGCAGGGTGGCCCCCACTGCAGACGGTTAGGTTGTGTGCTCTCTGCGTGTGTGAAAAGAACTAAGTAAACAGCAGCACTCACATCTCCTAGCGTGGGTTTCCTAGCCTCTTGCAGACCACAGTGTCCACAAACCACTTCCTTATGTGGTCGAAACAATGAGCCTGCACACCTCTTCCTCCACCTCAGCCTCTTCGACCCTTCCCTCTTCCAGTTTCCATCCTCGGAAGATGCCTCGGCTTTTTCTTGTAAACCATTCCTTCAGATTTCCCCCTCTCCTCTTTTATATCGGTCACTTCTTCCTTTCTGATGGCTGGATTGACCCCATCTTGGATTCTAAGAAACAAACAGAGGGCAGCTTCCTTCTTCTCTCTTGTAGCCCTTCACTTGCCTCTGTCCCCTGGGGCGATCCTGGGCAGAGCCGCTGCCCACTTCCCTGTCACCTGCAGCAGCCCTGAGAATCCCACCGCACGCTGGCCTTCTCCTGGGACTCCCCTTGAGAAAGGAGCACCAAGCCCAGGCAGTGTTGGCTGGGACGGGGATTTCAGCCTCAGCTGGTCCCATGCCCATTACCCAGGGACAAAGCCTCTGTGCTTTGACCCTACACGGGAGGGCCTCTCTCACGCTCAGCCACTACCTGGCAGCAGTGGTCAGGGAGAGACCACCCACTCGCTTCCTTCAGTCCTCTCCCTACAGCGGCTGTGCTGACAACATAATGCTCCTTCGTTTTCTCTTCCACCCCTTCTAGAACTTTCTCCTCTCTTCTGCGAGAGGCAGGTGTTTTTTAAGGGTTTTCTCTTATTATTTAGAACGCTCTTGTTGATGCTTTTTTTTTTTTTTTCCTGCCCCTTGAAGGGAGGGCAGTGTGATGTTAGCAGTGCATTTCTCTCATGGAGAAGGGCACTCCCAGCAGGAGAGCGCAGTGAGGACGACAGTATAGTGAACTCAGAGCTACCACACTGGGCACATAGCAGCACCCCCTCACACGTGTGGAGCCCTGTGCATTTTCCGGGTTCTTCCACACGTGCTAGAGTGTTCACATCCACCGACCGTCGCATGAACACACGTGAAAGTCATTCCCGTGGCATAGTTCGTGCAGATGATAAAATAGATGCCTGAAAGCTAAAACGACACAGTAAGTAGGAAAAAAAAAACTATTCCAAGCCCATACCCTGTCTCTAAACTTCATGTTTCCCATTTAATAATCTTCAGAACATTTTCATTTCTATGACTTTTCTGTGGAATAACATATTTCCTCCGCAGTGAATACTTAACGTATGTCACAGATTCCACATTCTATCACTTGTAGACACAGGTTTCTCTAAGTTTTCTGTTCTTTATTCTTTTAGTCTTTTCCTCCCCCTAAAAAATAAGTAGAATAATTTTTAAAAAATTAAAAAGAATATGCAAACTAGAAAAATCGTTAAGATAATTTCAAATACCTGTATAAATGGGAAGTTCCAGTAATATTTTTCTGTGGCAAAACATATTTGAATTTTTAATTTTAAATTTTTTTACCACATCACTAAAATCTGAATTAGGGAGAAGTAAAGATCGAAAATGCTGAATATAAACCAGATGTAGTCTCAGAAACAGCCCTATAGATCAGCAATACAGAACACTGTCTATTACTTATTAAAAGCAGCTCTTCAGTCACATTTGTGTTTTTTGTAGCTATCAAAAGGGGCTTTTTTCACTTGCACTGTAGCCACACATCTACTGGGACAGGCATTCATTAGGGAGGGAGCCGACACCTCTGAACATCACCAGGAGACAGCATGGCCCGGGGGTGAAGCCAGATGCTCCCAGGAGGACTCGCCGGGAGGAGTGAGCAGGGCATGAACCAGGGCTGAGCCTGGTGAGGGCACAGGAAGGAACGGGCCCATGGGGGGCTTGGCCACTCACCCCAAAATGCAAGGCTTAGTGAGAAAGTCACATACAGGCCACAGAGACTGGGATTCTTTTCAAATGACTGAATGACCGAAAACGTTTATGTATACATGGGAAAAAATACCATGAGCAAAATAGAAAAACAACAAAACGATATCAACAATAAGCTGGAAGAAAATACTGGCGACAGATAAGGTGGGCAAAGGGGTTAGCATCACAGTGTACAGACAGCTATTATGAATCGATGTGAAAAATGTGAAAAGAAAGAAGAAAAACAGGCAAAGGATATGAATCACAATTTCACAGAAGAGGAGATGCGGACGGTGAGGGTGTGAGAGAACGCTTACCCTCCCTGGGGGCCAGGGAAATGATGAGACATGTGGCTTTACTCAACCAAAGCCAAGGACGGAATAAAATTCAAGGTGACCAGCGCTTCCAGAAACCGGCATGATCACATGTTACTAAAAAGGGCATGGAATGTTTTCTTTTTTCATGGTAAAGTGACGATATCTTTTTAGAAAACTCTATTCTAGAAATACATACAAAATACATGTAATCATTTTTGTCAATTATTTTTGTAGTGAAATAAAACAACATAAGCCTTGTTAGTAAAGGAACTTGGGGGGCTGACTGGATAAATTATAGTAGGTATATTCTGAGGAATACTACGCAGCCATTCAAAAAGATGAGTTCAATGGATAGACATTAGCCTATAGAGATGGCTGTGATTTTTTTAAAGTGAAAAATAGCAAGTTACAAAAAAGTTTTGTAAACAGAGCCTGATTTTGTAAACAATAAATATATAAAGAGCTTGCTCTGTTTATTCATTCCACTGTGGAGTAGAGTGGAGTGAAGGTTGGTTTCCTCCAGTAAGGAAATTGGCTGCAGGAAGAGAGACGGCCGCGGCTGCCCAGTCCCCACCTGGCGGACCCCTGTGTGCCTGTTTGTACTTCAACCTGATAATGTAACCACCCAAGGGGTTCACCTTGCCTGCTGCCCAGACAGAGCTGATTCACCAAGACAGGAGAATTGCAATAGAGAAGGAGTAATTCACTCAGGGCATCTGTGTGGGAGGCTGGAGTTTTATTATTACTCCAATCAGTCTCCCCCGAGCATTCGAGGAGCAGAGTTTTTAAGGATAACTTGGTGGGTGGGGGAAGCCAGTGAGCCAGGAGTGCTGATTGGTCAGGGATGAGATCATAGGGAGGCGGAGCTGTCTTCTTGGGCTCAGTCAGTTCCTGGGTCGGGGCCATAAGATCAGATGAACCAGTTTATTGATCTGGGTGGTGCCAGCTGATCCATCAAGTGCAGGGTCTGCAAAATATCAAAAGCACTGGTCTTAGGAGCAGTTTAGGGAGAGTCAGAATCTTGTAGCCTCCAGCTGCATGACTCCTAGACTGTAATTTTAAATCTTATGGCTAATGTTAGTTCTACAAGGGCAGTCTGGTCCCCAGGCAAGGAGTTCTGCTTTGGGAAAGGGCTGTTAATCATCTTTGTTTAAACTATAAACTAAGTTTCTCCCACAGCTAATTCAGCCTATGCCCAGGAATGAATATGGACAGCTTGGATGTTAAAAGCAAGATGGAGTGGGTTAAGTCAGATCTCTTCCACTGTGTCAGTCATCATTTTGCAAAGGAGAGAAAGGAGAAGGAGGCATTATTGCTAGACTTGAGGTAATCAGCAAAGAACCACTCTGGGTTCTCAAGCCCGAGAATTCCCAGATGGAAGGCATCACAGCGGGGCGTGGGGGATGGACAGGAAAGCGGGGGAGGGGAGCACCTGGGGACTCCAGCAATGCTACCTCTTGGTAGGATCAGGCATGGACAGGTGTGGCGTCCAGGCAGATGCAAGGAAACAGGAAAAAATGACAACAGCCAAAACCAGAATGTGATAAATTATTTGATAGGGGAAAGGGGGGAAAACTAGCCAAGTATTATTTTAAAGCTTCGGAAGGGAAGAACAATCACCTCATACATTCAGGAACTAACTGTGGAGAACGTGGACCGATGCTGGGTTGTCATGAGGCCCCACCTCACAAGCTCTTACAGCCAGTGAACTGTGCAGAAAAACTGATGTCTAATAAACAAATTTGCAAAACACTGAGGAAGGAGAAAGGAGACAGCAGTGCCTAACTGTGCGATAGGAATTAGGGGCATGGTTAAGGGAAAACCCTAAGATGAACTTGATGTGACAGAGGCAGCAAGGAGTGCTGACCAGAGAGGTTAGGGCTAAAAATGCCAGTTTGAATCCTTCTTTGTGGAGCAGGAGAGGCAGCTATGATGTCCTCTGAGAGGTGAAAGGACCAGGATAGAGCTCTGAGAGCCAGTGTGGTGAACCTGAGAGATGGAAATTTGGGGGAACGTGATTCAGAGAATCCTAGGCTTCGCTGATGGAGGGGAATTGACAAGACTGGGGATTTGGGGGATGGGTTGGTGATGTTCTTTGAAAGATGGATGTTAGAAGTGATAGCCAACAGGGTCCTGACTGCATGAGAGAGGGCAGGTTAGTCGTTGGAGGGTGGAGGGGACTCAGCTGAAGAAAAGCAGGAGGTGAACCAGGCGAGAGGGATGGACAGACACACTGGAAAGAAGGATGGGAGAGAGCGGGTCCTCAGAAGTCAGCTTTAAGAGAAGGATCTAGGCCAGGCACAGTGGCTCACACCTAAAATTCCAGAACTTTTGGAGGCTGAGGCAGAGGATCACTTGAGGCCAGGAGTTTGAGACCAGCCTGGACAACATGGTGAAACCCCGTCTCTACAAAAAATACACAAATTAGCCAGACCTGGTGTGCACCTGTAATCCCAGATGCTCAGGGGCTGAGGTGGAAAGGTCACTTGAGTCTAGGAGGTCCAAGGCTGTGGTGAGCCACGATCATGTCACCGCACTCCAGCCAGAGCAGCAGAGCAAGAACCTGTCTCCAACAAGAAAAGAAAAAGACGTAGCAAGACCCTCATAAGAGGGGGTGGCAGGGGCTGATGTGGAAGCAGAGGTGGGATCCCACAGGAGCCCCGGATCCACCCTGTGATTTGGGGCCACGATTCCTGGCAGCGAGCGAGATTTGAATGGAAACTTCTTACTCGGAGGCAGGCTGGAAGGGGATATTGAATGAGAGACGTAGACGAGACCGGCGGAGGGGCTGGCTTCAATGGCTCCTCTGCTCTTCCTTATAAAGAGAATAGCAAGGTTGCTGCCTGAGAGGGGACAAGATGGGCAATGCACATTGCAAGGGAGAGCAGTCTCCTTCAGCCCTGGGATGAGCTTAGCCCACAAAGGAAGCTGGCACAGCATAAGCAGGGATTTTACACATGAAAATACTCAGATTCATAGAGGTGACTGTGCCCAGCACAAGCAGGTTTGTGTGTGGAGCCAGCACTGGCGCTGCAGGCCGTCGCCCCTGTCATGTACATGTGTGCTGCTGCTGCCCTGCACGGTGCACAGGCCACAGTGTCCTCCAAAGCCATCCGGTGAAGGGGCTGCCACTGACGAGGAGTTCGAGAATATGAAGACACTGAAATCTGGAGAGCCCGCAGAGTAGACGGAGGATACTGCCCACCACAGGGCCCTGGAAAGCACATGCAGAGATGTTCAGAGCCACACAGCATCACGGGCCCACCTTCCACCCACCCAGCATGGTCAGGCAGCCCTGCTGTGTGCCCGGCACTCCGCAGGAATGGGAGGTGCAGGCGGGAATGTGGCACATCTCCACCCTGGAGGTGCAGCTGAGCTGGCAGAAGGGTGGGAATGTGGCACCATTCCCACCCTGTAGATGTAGCTGGGTTGGCGGGAGGGTAGAGGTCTCACAGGCACAGGAAGATAAGACCAGTGTTATTTTACAGGCATATGCAAAGTCTATGGAAACTTGTTTGGAGCAACTTTCAGGGAGATTAAAGAACAAATTACTCCAAGAGCAGAGATGAAACGCAAATAAATTATTAAACATTGAGCAAAAGCTCACGTGCTAGAGGACAGCTTCAGGGGGAGTTGGTACATTCTGAACCTTTGCCACGTGCAGTTCCAGTATCTACACAGGACCCACGAACGTCCTGATGAGCCATATTCTGAGTCTTGAGGCCCAGCATGGGAATGTCATTCCTGTAACAATTACATAACCCAAAAGCATCAACTGAGGTCTGGCTTCTCCAGGATGCTCCAGAGGCCCTGGGACTTCAATGTCTCCTCTTTCCCTTAAACTCAGTCATCCTCATGGGCAGAGAGCAGGGGACCCAGGGTGCACCTGCACTCCCCACGCAGCCTCAGCTCACTGTTGCTAGGTCCAGCTTCAGAACCAGCTTGGAACAGATGGAGAGCAGCAGAGGTGAATCCCTGAAGCAGGTGAGCAGGAGGCATAAGCCCAGAAAGGAATGGGCATGAGGGCCCCAGACTTGAAATTTGTGGTGTGGGGTAGCACATGCCCCTCCTGTGGGAACGCTGCCCCTCCCACGGGAACACTGGCTGCCCCTCCCACGGAAATGCTGCACCTCCACTCCGGCCATCTGAGGCCAAGAGAAATTTAGAGCAATGCTTCCAGATCATCATATTTTTCCAGAAAGAAAAAAACAAAAAACAGAAACAAAAACAAAAAAAAAAACAGAAATCCAGGTTTTGATATAAAGCCTGGAGATTTTTAGATGTTAGTCCAATTTGTTAAGCACCGAGAACCCGATGGAACAGTTCTAAGTGGCCAGGTATGAGCCCCTGGCCATGAGACTGTTCGGGTACTCCCAGCCCTAAAATTCTGATTCTTTGAATTTTCTCCCAGAACTTGCTGGCAAGATAAAGCTGAAACAACATCTATTTTACCAACAACAACAAAAATAGTTAAATTCTTGAAGGGCACCTGACTTGACGTTTCCTCTGAAGTTCTGGAAGGGGTGCCTTCCTGCCCAGCCATTCCTTGATGTAAAAGTAGGTATCACGCTGTGATTGGAAGTGAAACCATTACATCTGAAAGAGACTTCAGCTCATCAGGTGTCAGCTCTTAGTGTGAACAACAAAGCTTCACCACTGCCTGCACAGCAGCTGACGACACCCTTGGCCTGAGATGAGGCCTCCAAAGTGAAGTGAGGCCTCTCTCTTCCTGGCCCCTAGTGCTTCCCCAAAAGTTATTCTCGTGGGTATTTTGGGGCTTCTCTGCTGTTATCGTACATGACATAAGTTGGGCAACCCATTTTTCATGGATATAGACCTGCTAGATCATCCATTTTTGAATAAAATCAAATGTAAATTATTTTGTGAAAGCATCACCACTGCCTCAATTACCCTGTAGGCATCTTTGAAGCCTTTAGACTTGGTTCAGGTTTGGTTTAGTTTCAAATTTTCCAGTAGGTTCCCGGCTCAAACATGATGGCAGGAAACCCTCCTTGGGCCAGGGAATCCCAGGATTTTCCCAGAGCAAATACCCTGTGGCTCTTTTTGAAGCTCTGAAAGGCTTCTTGTTGACTTCTGGCTTAACATTGAATGATCCTGTGCAGCCTGACCAGCATTCCATTGACGTGGCTTTCCCACCATGCATGTAGAAATAGAGGCATAGGTATCTTCTGGCTGCATGTGGAGTGGATATTTCTTTGAAACTTTTTATTTGTATTGTGAGAATTTTTTTTAAACTGTCATAAAATTATTAACAATGTAGCTGACCAAGAGATGCATTAGTACAATGTAATTAGTTTATTCATTCACTCATTTAACTGAAATTTACAGGCATCTACCATGGGCCAGGCACTTTTCCATCAGGATGTCCACCTGCCTGAAAGATAGGATCCTGTATTTTGACAACTTGCTTTTCCTGTATTCAAAAGGCTAGTGGCTGAGTGCACTTCCTATGGCTGTCCTCCCGCCTCTGTTGGGTCCAGCTCACAGCTCTGCACCCTCACAACACACACAGATCTGGGGGAGAGGCTGGGGGCACCCATTGAGGCACAGGCTGGCATGGTGTCCTTGGTGCCGTGCTTGAATTAGTGCTATCCTGGGTGGTTGCACCCTCACAAGTTGGCTCTGTCAAAATGATGGAGCTCCCCTCTAGGGGGCCTATTACAAGACATCTTTATTGCAACCTGTCATCATTTTGATTGCTATTTTCTTAGGATTTGTAGCATGATTTTTAAAGTGTTTGTTTCAAACTAGGCATAGAAGTCTATTAAGCATTCAAACTATGCCATTTAGAAGGATTTATTTTTGGGGTTTCATGATAATACGTGTGCTTCTTTATCACTTGAATTTTATAGTCTCAAGCCATTGGAGAAAGCCTGCATCCTTCATTTCCCAAGACTGTGTTGATTTCAACTATCCTATGTATGCCAGGAAATTTCCCAAATGTCCTAGCAATTTGGCCTTAAAGCTGTATCTCACAGACTGCTTCTTGCCCTAAGAAACAGTGTAAACATTATTTGACAGGCTACATATCTGTAACTATTCTTTTGAAAGCATGGCCACCAGGCTGAAGCCACTCCCTGTCTGTGGAGAGGCATGCCCAGAGCCTCCCATTGGTGGGAAGGAGTCTTCCAGAGGTTCCTCCAGGCCAAAGCAAGAGCACAGCCACGCATAGGTTTCTAACACCTGCCCTATGTTTTCCTCACTTGTAGCTGAATATCAGTTCCCAACTGGTGCCCTCCAGAACTTCTACCTAAGAAGTGATTAGCAGAGGCTGATCATTAGTGACTGGAATCAGGAGAAAGACTAAGACATGTTAGGGTAAAACTCAGTTTGATTTTATACACATTTGTAAACCTCTTTAGTACTTTCTATAAGGGGATTCATAACCAAAGAATGGGGGAGGGATGCTTTCTCTGTTTCAGTTTAGGTCAAGGTCATGTTTTATGGTATCTTCCTAAAGTGTTCTTGTATGCCACCTATTTGAAGCTTACTAAATACTTATTGACTAGTTCATAAAACAGTTAGCTTTCAAATCTCATTCCAGTGAACTTCAAATATGCTATTTCCAATATTGTCTTTCATTCTAAAAAGTGCTAACCTACAAAATCATCTTTATTTCTGAGTACAGAGGAATGGTTTTACCTTGTCTCACCCTGGAGACTGTCAGGATCAGCATACAGAGTGGCAGATACCATATAGGCATTAGCCGTATCTTCACTTTTTTTTGCCAAGATAATTTTTATTTTCTCATTTTAATTTCTCTTGGCTTTGTTGGCATCAACCTTGCTGGACCAAATAGGCACACACATTGTACACAGTGATGGGGTGAAAGGGACAGATCCAGGAATGTGGATCTCTTTCCTCAAGAAGATGGCTTCACTAATTGCCATTTGCATCAATAAAAAATGGAAAGGAGGAAAAGGAAAAATTAGGAGCAGACAAGCCAAGCCTCTTTTTCCTGTTTTATATGCCCAATTTTCTTCTTTTTATCCTATGAAGTTGAACAATGAAAATTTAAAAATTATAAACCATGATGTAATGAACTATAAACCCACTTATGTTTTCTAACTCTTTTGTGACCTGATAAAATGCTATCCTTTTAAAATGTGAATATCAGGTATAAATCCCAAATGTTAATGTATTTACACTACATTAATTTCACTAAAAAGCAGAAAATATTGTCATATTTTGGAAAACAATTTTTAATTGTTGTCATTCTCTGTTTAAACATTTTTGAATGATGACTAGAAAATATAAGTTCTCATTCTTGCTAATCTTCATGGATGTATTTTTAGTAGCCCAAACTTGCTGGAGTCAGTATTGAGACGTGGAGGTATTTTCTATGATGTAGGGTTGTAGAAGGCTGACCAGCTCCCAGCTGCCGTGGAGAGAGTAATTCCTAGGAAGAAGTGCTCTTGGGAAAACACCTGGATATGGCTAGACATGCACACCTGCACTGCCTTCTGCCAGGACTTCCAGTTTCTCTTCAACGTTCCTTCCCCGAGCCTTCCTTACCCCTCACAGAGGCTAGGACTGACCTCTGGCTCCTGCCCTCCCTCCCATCTCCTCTTCTTGATGGTGCTGACAAGCAGAGAATTGACCAAGCGAATTGAGCAGCAGGAGCTGAAAGGCAGGGTCTGGCTGGTTGGGAAAATGGAAATTGCTTCGTGGATAGTGGAGGAGTGACTATGGCAGGGAGGGAGGACTGGAGCTCAGGTTCTGGTGTCAAAGTGGGAGCTGTCCATAACCCAGCCTGCAATCCAAGCCCCCATGTCTTGTTCCTGCAAGAGGACTCTGTCGGGGCGGGGAGAGCAGGTCCCTGTGGCTAGAGACTTGGGTTAGGAGGACCTTGCCGGTCTCTTGCAGACCTGGGACCCAAAGTGAGCTCCTCCTGGGCTCACAGTTGTGGCCTAATGTGGTACTTGACATCAGAAAGCAGTCGCTGAGGACTCCAAGGGATTTTACTGAGTTTATGAAATTTTCGTGCATTTAAAATATTAGTTCTTGGCCAGGTGTGGTGGCTCGTGCCTGTAATACCAACACTTTGGGAGGCCGAGGCAGGCAGATCACGAGGTCAGGAGATTGAGACCATCCTGGCTAATACGGTGAAACCCTGTCTCTACTAAAAGTACAAAAAATTAGCCAGGCGTGATGGCGGGTGCCTGTAGTCCCAGCTGCTCGGGAGGCTGAGGCAGGAGAATGGCGTGAACCCAGGAGGTGGAGCTTGTAGTGAGCCGAGATCACGCCACTGCACTCCAGCCTGGGCGACAGAGTAAGACTCTGTCTCAAAAAAAAAAAAAAATTAGTTCTTGGCCAGGTACCATGGCTCACACCAGGGATCCCAGAACTTTGGAAGGCAGAGACAGTAGGATCACTTGAGTCCAGGAGTTCAAGACCAGCCTGGGAAACATAGTGAGATCCTGGCTATACAAATAATTGAAAAGATTAGCCAGGCATGGTGGCACACACCTGTAGTCCAGCCACTCTGGAAGTGGAGTTCAAGGCTGCAGCCAGTTATGATTCTGCCACTGTACTCCAGCCTGGGTGACAAAGTGGTGCCCTGCCCCTAAATATGTGTATCAAATATATATACATTATAATCTCTTCACCGAGGCTCAACTTGAGGAAAGCATCCCTTTTATTGGAAGGGAAAGAGAAGGAAGATCATAGTAATAAATCCTGAGTCCAAATGTAAAGTTTTCATATTAGGAAATAATTCACCTGCTCTCTCTTCATGAATCACTCCTGACAGCTTTATTGGCTCAAAATAGATTCCTTAAATTCAAGACTTTTCTTTAAGTATAAAACAAATTTTAAATCTTCTCAGAAAACATCCTTATTTTAAAAATAAATATTAGACTTCAAAATAAAAAGAATTACTGCTAAAGTGGAGTTTTAAGGGTGATTTTCTCAATGTAAATTACTGGAGAGGTAATCAGAAACCCAAGCAGTGGTAACTGAGGTGAATTTTCTCCAGTTCCAAGGAAGATCAGAGCTGATGTCTTAGAAAATGCGACTGAGCCATTCACGGGTTCACTAAGTGAAGCTTGCAGTTCCAGCCCTGGGACCACCAGAAGAATGAATTCAAATGAACGGTTTAAACACCTGAGGCTGCCAATGACAGTTGCCAGTGGTGGGTGGGCCCTGGGTGGAAGCAAGCCCAAGCGTTCTTTTTTTTTTTTTTTTTTTATTATACTTTAGGTTTTAGGGTACATGTGCACAATGTGCAGGTTTGTTACATATGTATCCATGTGCCATGTTGATTTCCTGCACCCATTAGCTCGTCATTTAGCATTAGGTATATCTCCTAATGCTGTCCCCGCCCCCCCCGCCCCCCACCCCACAACAGTACCCGGAATGTGATGTTCCCCTTCCTGTGTCCACGAGTTCTCATTGTTCAATTCCCACCTATGAGTGAGAACATGCGGTGTTTGGTTTTTTGTCCTTGCGATAGTTTACTGAGAATGATGTTTTCCAGTTTCATCCATGTCCCTACAAAGGACACGAACTCATCATTTTTTATGGCTGCATAGTATTCCATGGTGTATATGTACCACAGTTTCTTAATCAAGTCTATCGTTGTTGGACATTTGGGTTGGTTCCAAGTCTTTGCTATTGTGAATAGTGCCGCAATAAACATACGTGTGCATGTGTCTTTATAGCAGCAACCACAGTGAGATACCATCTCACACCAGTTAGAATGGCCATCATTAAAAAATCAGGAAACAACAGGTGCTGGAGAGGATGTGGAGAAATAGGAACACTTTTACACTGTTGGTGGGACTGTAAACTAGTTCAACCATTGTGGAAGTCAGTGTGGCGATTCCTCAGGGATCTAGAACTAGAAATACCATTTGACCCAGCCATCCCAAGCGTTCTTTTCAGGAGGGTAGGAGAGACGGGAAGGGCAGGATGGAGGGGCTGGGGAGTCCTGAAGACACAAAGTGTAACAGGGCCGGCAAGGGCCAGCTGCCTTAGGACCACACACCATCAGGTGCACGTGTTAGAAAATGAAAACCTCCTGCCATTTCAGACCATACGTTTTTGTTTTGTTTTGTTTTGTTTTTATATACTTTAAGTTTTAGGGTACATGTGCCATACGTTTTATGCTTTCTGCTTAATCTGAATCTTGCTGGCAATTGGCACTTATTAAACAGCTATGTAAATGTAAAATTTAAAACAGTTTTTGAAACCCTTCAGATCTGGGTTTCATTGGCTGAAAGGGAAAGAAAGGGGAACCCCATCTGTTTAGTGTCTGCTCCATGTGGGGTGCTGTGCTCGGCATCCTTCATAAATTACCTCCTGTAATGCTCACAGCACAGGCCTTTGTTCAGCAGAGGAGAAAACACTGCAGAGCTACCATAATCCACACAAGACTGCACTGGGAGGAACCCATGGAGGAGGGGACAGAGTCTGAGCCACCATAATCCACACAGGACTGCACTGGGGGGAGCCGACGGAGGAACAGGACTGCACTGGGAGGAGCCGACGGAGGAGGGAACAGAGTCTCACCCAACTGTGGCAGGAATTTCACATTCAGCAAGAGGAATATTTCAGTGTAGGGAGGGAATATGATTTATTTAATAACTGATTACTGGAAGAATTAGCTATCTGACTGGAAAAAAACTAAGTTTGCCCCTATATGCATAAAAAATCCTGAAAGGATGAAGAATTTAATTGTAAAAATAAAACAATTCTTATCCTTATCCAACCATATGAGCAGTTAGCTAATAAGGCCAAGTTTTTCTATTTAATGCCCACAAAGGAAAACTAGCTTTACTGCACTTTTGCTCACAGGTTCTCCCCTAAACTACAGCCAGAGAAATCATCAATGCAGGTTGATTCATGAGATGCTGGATAAGGGTAAGCAAGCTGGGTGATCACTGAGTGTGGCTGGCCCCTGTTCTGCTGGAAACATTGAGAATTCTGTGCCCTACTGAAGGGAGTTCATAGCCAAGCTTGGAGTGTGTCTCTCCCACCCCAGCCCCAGCTTTGTCTCTCCTGGAACGCACCTGTCTCTCCAAGCCTTTGGGTCTTTACACGTGCTGTTCCCTCTGTGAGGAACACCTTCACCACAGTTTTTCTTTTTAACCTGAAACATCCAGTTAACTTTTAACATTCAGCCCAAATATCAGTTCCTCCAGGAAATTTCTTTCTTCTTCCTAATCCTCATCCAATGGGATGATGGAATGGAATCCATGGAATGCAATGGAAGCCTCATCCAAGCTTCCACTACACCCCCTGGAGAATGTTTCTCAACTTATAGGCCTTCATTAAATGTTTTAATTCAATTTTGAATTCCTTAAAGAATATGATTTTACCCCATTATCTCTGCATCCCCAGTCCTGTGACAAGGGCAGGGGACCCTGGGAAATGCTGTTTCTCGTGGATGTGAATGGCGTTTTCAGCATTGCTTTAGGCTTCTTGACTCTCAGTTCATCTCTGCCTCATGTCACTTTGGCCCTAGATCGCTTTGCTAGAATTTTCTGGTGTTTTGAAGTGTTTTCATGTTGAATAGCAATTTCAGAGCATCGATGTGTTACTCAGGGTGCTATTTATTTAAATGTCAAATCCACGTGATGTGGCCACAGAGTTTCATATCCCAGGCATATCTTTAAATCACAGGAAAGGGCAGAAAACCCAAAAGCTGCCTGATGAGCCATTGTGTTGTGTGGATTCTTCCATCAGAAAGTTCTTTAAACCCATTTCTTTCTTTCCTGGACAATTATGTTCCCAAATTGGCTGACGATGGGACTAAGCCACAGATGCTGTTGAGGCCACTGCCCAAGCCCTTTCTTCTTAGGCGACTGCCGGTCTCCTCCCAGCTTGCTCCCAACTGCACTGCCTGCCCCATCCATGCCCTCTCTCAAGCTGCCGCTAACTTGTTTTATCCTAAAACATGTTTGAGACTCGTCCTCCCCATGCTCAAGAAAGGCCAGCAGCTGTCTATTCAGCTGGACCAGCGGGGCCTCCCAGGACATCCCTTCCAACTCTGCACATGGCCCTGGCTCAGGCCCGTCGCCTGCACCATCTGACGTCGTCTTTCCAACATTCCACCTCAGGCACCTCCTTGACCTGCAGCATTCCCAGCAAATGGACACATTCATTCATTCATTCATTCACTCAATAACTGTGTATCAAGCCTCTAGATACAAATCATAGAGACAGTCTCTTTTCCTCCCTTTCACACCTACACAAACAATTCTCATGGATCACAGCTTTCCCCAAGCATCTTTCCTCGACTTCCACTTCCCATTGGCTCCTCCTTTGCCGAAGTTCTTGTTTTGATGTTAAATCTGGCACATCATTATATCTGTTCATAGATATAGCCCATTAAGGGATTTTTAAGCTCATTAAATGAGCTTATGTTTTTATTACATGTGTTTTTATTCCCTGATACCATAATACTCAGCCACAATATTCATCAATAAATAGCTGCTGGTTAGTTGATGTAAACATTAAATCAGGCACTGTCCATGTGGATTTCTGATGCCTTTCATACTGTATCTGTTGAGTTGTGCCTTGCTAGTTTATTTTAGCGGCAGATCTACCCTGTTCTTTTCTGGAGTGTGCCTCGAATAGAGCCACAGGCATCTAACGAGTCTTCTTCACTCAGTTCTGATGTTCTTCCTCTAAACCGTGGAGGAAGTGGCTTTGGTGTACCCTGCAAGCCAGTGTAGAGGCCATTCAATGGGGCTGTGGCCAGCTTCTATTGCTCATCTCTTCTTAGCTCCCCCGTCGTCTTGAGTAGAGTTCTCCTACTATCCAGTTTGACGTGTGCAAACACTTCCCATGCTGTGGGAATGTTTGGCGAACAAACGTACTCGTATATATTTACCACGCAACAGCGTGCTCCTGAGGCTTAGAGGGAACAAAACAGACACGTGATTTTTGGTCCTTACCCCAAAACCTTCTACTCAAATGATCTTGGGTAACTCAAGTAGTCTGAATTTTAGTTTTCTCTTGTATTAAATAAGTATAATAAAAATACTTTCCTTACAAAATTGTTGTGAAGATCTCACAAAGTAATATATAAAAGCATTTATAATGTCTCAAGTATAAGATGTGTCAGTTCCTATGTGTGGAAGGTCTAGATGCCTCAAAGGAAACCAAGCAATTTAGATAAATGTGGAGGACAATTGCATTCCAGGAACTAAACAACATTGAGAGTGCGCCCCGATGGTAAAACATGTTCTTCCACTATACCTACAGCCTCTTGTCTTAACCACTTAATCAGATTAAAACTTTCAGTTACAGGGAGCAGCTAAATATCTTTTATATATATGTATATGTATATATAAATATAATGTATATATTATATATAATGTATATATAATATTTAGATTCTCCTTGTAACTGAAAGGTATATATATACACAAAATATATATGTTATATATATAAATATTTCTTTTATATATAAATAAGATATATAAAAATACATATATATATTATATATATTTACCTTCTTGTAAACCTAATGGCTGTTATATTCTTAGTACAAAGTACGACTCAGAAGCACACAGATGTGTCTCCATCAAATTCTTGAAAAGAGAGTAAATAGATGGTACTTCAAGATTCATCAAAATCTACCCCGTTATAGAGGGCAAGGGCCTCCTGATTAAATGTTCCCTACAAGGTTAAGGTCTGTTTATAATTGTTTGAGTAATACATTTAGATTGCCTGACCCTGGTCTTACCCACCCCCTGCCCTTGTAGAGGGCTTCCCTTCACGGAGTGAAACAGGATTAAAGCCCCATCAATAGAATGCCAGGGAGAGTGAGCTGCCCCTGCAGGGCTGCCCTGCACAGGCAGGATAAGCACATTGACGGCTGCTTATCTATCCCTAGATGGAGGTGGACACCGAGGAGAAGCGGCATCGCACGCGGTCCAAAGGGGTTCGAGGTACGTCCACGCTTCCCTGCATCCTGAGGCCGGCTCAGGGTCACCTTCATCCTGCGGAACCGAGGTCGATTCATTCTGACCCCACTTTCACGCCACGCTTTTGGTAATTTTCTGTGGAAGAGGGGTGCTTGTGATAGATGGTAAATTTTTATCTATTTCCATCTCTCTGCAGTTCCCGTGGAACCAGCCATACAAGAGCTGTTCAGGTTAGTGCCATGTGGGTAAAATGCATCCCCATTAGCAGTTTGGAAAATTCACGCCTTCTAATGGGCACACAGCACTTTCGAGCTGATCGGCAGCTTGCTCACGCCCTGCTGCACTGATGAAATTAATTCCCCCGAGACTTGCTCGTAAAAAGCCTCCCTGAATTTCCCCCTCCTTTGGATTGTGTGATTTCTCTTCTCTGTCTGGGCCGCCCTCCTTCTCTCTGCTGCCACGGAAGCTTTCCGTCTCACCTGCCTGCCTGTGGCACCGTGTAATCCATTCTTTCCTGTTGCAGCTGTCCCACCCCTGGCTGTGACGGCAGTGGTCATGTCAGTGGCAAATATGCAAGACACAGAAGGTAATGCCTGCATTTTTTTTTCCACAATGTGCTGTCTAAAGTGACTTATTTGGGGACCCAGTCCTGATGATGAACTGTGTGAGCAAGTGTTCTTGGAAAGCAATACACGTTATGCCTTCTTTTTCTTCTCTCACTGGAACTCAGCATTTGTCTCTTGAAAGGGTTCTCAAAACATGAGCCATTCTATCTCGTGGGCAGAATAGGTGACACTCCTTAGGACGACACAAATTCAGGCCAGCCTTAAACTCATTTTCCCATCTGCGTATGTGGTGCTCAGCACATGGCCACCTAAGGGCTTCCCACTGCTTACCGAGGAGCCCTGTTTCTCCTTCCTCACGTCCTTATTCTGGGAGCAGCAGGATGGTAAACAATCAATGGTCAATTAAAATGTGACCTGCTGACCCATCTGTAGACTCCATTTCCAGTATTTAACAGGGTTCATCCTGGGAAACTAAGCCCATTCTTACATCTGGGCCCTGCAAGGTGAGGTCAGGTCAAGTGAAGGTCAGGGCATATCACGCTTGCAAGACTTTGGGACTGCAGTGATTACATGAGTCTTGTAAATACTGGCATTTCAGGTCTGTGACAGGGATGGATGTGGAAAAACTTTAGAAACTAAGGGGGAAGGTGATGATTGCTCAAAATGTATCATGGCAGAATTATATGTTACATGCCCGTGGCTGACTGTCAGGTACACATCAGTCCTTTAGATGTTTTTCTGGTAAGCGCTTTTTTCCCTAAGCTATTCATGAAGACGTGTCTTTCAATAGAAAGGTTTCAATTATAATGAGGTAAAAGAGTTTACAGGCTAAAATATGTTTTACTTTTACAAATTAGGTTGCAAAGACCAAGGTCATTCCAGCCTAACAAACCCTCGGTGAGCAGACCCAGGTCACAAAACTGATTCTAAAGCAGGTGCATCTGCCGCACATCTGGGAGGCCTCTCCTCACGGCCTTGCATTTCATTTCCTTTTTAGCGAAACATTAACTTATGAGTGACATCGAACAATTATTTTGATTGTTCTTTAGTAAAATCAAAGGAAAAATTACAAACTACTCCCAAATCCCCATGCTAGCATTTGTGGAGGCAAGAATGTCTAATGAGAACCCCCATGAAACGACTGTCTGACTTCCTCTGTTACAGAACAAAGGAATTGTGGGCTATTTTTCAGATAATTTTGCCATTTCAATTATTAAATTTAGCCAATTACATTATGATTGTTATTGTATAAAGCAGTAAATTATTGAATTACATAATTGAAATAAGTAGTTTACTTAAAGTATTATTTTATGAAGAAATATATATGTCAGCACTTAATCTAAAAGTTTAAAACACTGTATTTATGTTTTCAAAAGAAGTTAGTCACCTATGAGAAAAATTCATTTTCCCCAATCATCTCTTCATTAGTCAGTAGTTAAACTTTATCACACTGTTATATAAAAATTAAATTTGGCTAAAAGGTTTTTTAAAATTTTTTATTCCAATTTTTATGTGTACATAGTAGGTATATATACTTAGGGGGTACATGAGATATTTTGATACAGGCATACAATGTGAAATAATCACACTGTGAAGGATGGGATCTTCATCCCCTCAAGCATTTATCCTTTGTGTTACAAACAATCCAAGTATCCTCTTTTACTTATTTTTCAAGGTACAATTATAAAAAGTTGTAATGAGGTGTGAGCTAGATATAATTTTATAGCCATAGTTTTGCAGGAAAAATTGTGATGTTTCCAAATAATTTCAAGCATTCGTATGCTTAACCAAGGTGCATTCCACTAAGAAATGAATTGACGTGTCCCATGTAATGTGTGTGTGGATCTGTTCATGAGATCTCTTTCCCTGCTTCAGAAATGTTCCCTAGAGTTTGATTTGAAAACAAGTTGGGCGTTTTCCTCCTTCGGAGACTTGCCGCTGACTCATTTAGTGCAGAAGTGCCCGAGCCTCAGAGGAACCCATTCGCTGGGATGTTAGGGAGGAGTCACAGAAACTCTTAGGCCAAGAGCTGTTTCCAATAAACTTTTGCTTAATTTTTTAAAAGTCATCATTTTTACCATGGCTCATATGGTATGTAATTATTAGAACACCAAATACTTTAATACACTCAGTTATCTAGAAGATCTAATGTGGTATAGTTGAAAAAGAACTATTGCCTAGTTACGTGGCCCACATGCTGCCTTCCACTACATCACTAATGGACCAGGAGCTCTGGACAACTTACGTAACATCTACAGCCTTCAGTTTCCTCCATTCTAAAATAAGAGAGTTGCAGACTTCATTATGTAAAACGGTGCAAAAATGTTGTCACTGTGTGAGCCTTAAGAGGAATCTCACTGAGCATTTTCTAAGCCTTATTATTTGATGTCTAGGTATTATCAGTCACTTTTAACTAAAGGATAAAATTTTAATTTCTTAAACTTAAGAATTGTCCCTTGATGTATTAGGTAAAACTCATGGATATATTAACATCTATAACTATTGCTATTTTAAATTTGGAAGTTTTCCGTTATATCTGCCTGGGTGTTTGTTTGTTTGTTTGTTTGTTTGTTTGTTTTGAGATGGAGTCTCGCTCTGTTGCCCGGGCTGGAGTGCAGTGGCATGATCTTGGCTCACTGCAACCTCCGTCTCCTGGGTTCAAGCAATCTCATGCCTCAGCCTGCAGAGTAGCTGGGATTAGAGGCACCCGCCACCACACCCAGCTAATTTTTGCATTTTCAGTAGAGATGGGGTTTTACCACATTGGCCAGGCTGGTCTCAAACTCCTGATGTCCAGTGATCCGCCCGCCTTGGCCTCCCAAAGCACTGGGATTATAGGCGTGAGCCACCTCGCCTGGCCCTGGCATTGTTTTTTTACTGGTTTTGAAAGATTTACTGACTACAAAAGCTACCCCTTCCCAACAGCTATTCTTGCCCATTCATGCCAGCACACCCTCCGTGAACACAGCTGTGATGCTGACATTCGCTGTCAGGTTCCTGATGGAAATAGGACACCAGGCTTTTTCCAAATAGGACAAAAGAGTAGAAGCCTCCATTTTGGTTCTGATGAAATTACATGTCTTTTTTTGGTCTTTTAACAATAAATGTTTCCAATGAACGTGTTTATGTTAAGGCTACAAGGTCATTTTGCTCATACATTGCATCAGCAATAGCCAAGTAAAAAGCTTGTATTTCAGTACTTTGAGGCATCGATGTGTTGGAACTTGCCAAAAACAACTTGAGGTAAATGCGGGGCATCAGCATTGTAAAGAATCAATTTTTCTTTTTTAGGAAAGGAATACCAAGTAATAAAATGATGCCAGCCATTTACGGTTTTTTAGTTTAGTTTTGTTTTGTTTTGAGACAGAATCTCACTCTGTCACTCACGCTGGAGTGCAGTGGCACAATCTAAGCTCACTGAAACCTCTGCCTCCTAGGTTCAAGTGATTATCTTGCCTCAGCCTTCCAAGTAGCTGGGATTACAGGTGTGTTCCACCATGTCCAGCTAATTTTTGTATTTTTAGTAGAGGTGAGGTTTCACCATGTTGGCCAGGTGCTCTCGAACTCCTGGCCTCAAGTGATCCACCCGCCTCAGCCTCCCAAAGTGCTGGGACCACAGGTGCATGCCACCACGCCCGGATCATTTTTGTATTTTTAGTAGAGATTGGGTTTCACCATGTTGGCCAGGATAGTCTGGAACTCCTGACTTCAAGTGATCTGCCCGCCTCGGCCTCCCAAAATGCTGGGATTACAGGCATGAGCCACCACGCCTAGCCTGCCATTTAGTCTAATTTTCAACATAGGAGATTTTTAAGGAAATCAAATGTTTCTCACAATTGTAGTTTACAATTTTATTGCTTTGTAGGACAGACGCTGTGGTAGTTTCTGGGGTCCATGCGTCACCCTCTCTGCCACAGCTGCGGGATCTGCTTTGGGTCTCAGAAAGCTGTGGGATCTGGCGGTGGGATCTAGCGGTCTGCTTGGTGAGCCACGCCTCCTCAGTGGTGTTCTGGGTCTCTTTGAAAGCGGCTGGAGTGGATTTTTTTTAGTGTGATTGTTGTATAGTTGTGGTCTTGTATGAAATTGAGAATAGAGGAGAATCAACCAGTGTTTAATACCTGGGAAAGAAAATAGTTTTAAAAAGGAGTTTATGATTTAAAACTCTGGTTAAAATTTTTTGGTAGGAGTAAGGTAATAATATTTATTTTATTGGATGTTCTACATTAATTTCCAAATCCTGTCTTTGAACAAAAGATAATCTCTATAGTTATTTACTGGTGTTAATAGTTTATGAAGAAGTTGAAATAACTGATAAGCCTATGTACAGCTACAATGGTAAACCTTAAATCAAAATATAAATTTGGAACAACATAAAGAAAATGATCACCTAATTTTACTGAAAACCCAGGATACATCCGGGGTCTTAATGTGGTATTACATTTTGTTCTGGGTCTCTTGGCTACCAAGGAACCAGTGAGAAAGGCGAAGGGCAGAGTTCCAGGATCTGACAAAAGCATTAAGTCAGCTCCTTAGAGACGCAGACACTCTTGGCACCGAAGGAAAACTGTTTCAATTTCCACACATTGCCCAGCAGGGATCCAAGCTTAGTCAACATTTTTAGGCCCTGATACAGGTCATCATGGCCAGGCCTCCTAGGAAGCTAACAAATATGACAAATACTTATCTTCAGAAACGTCATTATTAGCCAGTCACCTGAATTTGCCTTTTGGTTTTCCCAACTGAGGTTTGTGTCTTAGGATATTAGCATATAAATGACAAAAACACGGTGAATTTTATAAGCAGGGCTAGAAGTAATTCTTACATCACAAGTGAACGTGCTCATGTGGTCTTTTCTGCGCACGGTCACCTGTGTTTCTGCGCCCATTGTGAGATGGCTGCACACGTGGCTCAGTCCATTCAGCGGCTCCGAGCACCTCCATGTTCCCCACACCACACTCAGAGGTGGCCGCGGGCACTGGTGCCTCAAACCTGGTGCCCAACCACCAAGCTCACAAAGCAAACCTCAGTCATCCTAAGTGAGTTTCCCAAGATTTAGTTTCGGTCCCCAAGATCAAGGAAGAGTAATTCCCTGTGTTACAGTCTCCCAACTGTGCAAGCCAGCCTGGTGTGGCCTCCAGGCATTTAAAACATGGAAGATAGAAGTTGTCCCAATGTACCATCCGCTATTGTTTTGTGGATAGATGGTAGGAAAACAGTGGCCTACTAGGCAGTCACCAACCTTGACATTGAGGAAGCTGCTGCATATTCTTCTCCTCACCCTCCTAGCAGTTTGCTGGCCGGGAAGGCCCCGTGGAGATAAGTGGGGTGAATCTGCTCAAAGTGCATGGTTTGAGCAACGCTGCATCGGTATGGGAGGCCTGGGGAACTGCATCTGCTGCTACTGAGCTCATTGCTTAATGCAGACACCTGAGCAGGGGAAGTATCACAAGGTGAGGACTGGAGGCTCAGCATTTCCTGGCAGCATCCTCACACCAAAGCCTGCTATCTCCTGAAGGGCAGGGATACGTTGGAAGAAACCACACCTTCCTCTCTGTGTAGGTGATTGTTTAGTGGGGCTCAAGTACCTGCTAAAGAGACGTTGTTATTCATCCAGAATATTTCATGAACTGATGCTGGCATTCCAGCTAAAATACCACATGTCAACATGTCTGCAATAATCTATTTTTGAACATTTGGCTAAGATGAAAATTTCTAGTGCCTTATATTCATAGTTTTTTTTTTTGTTTTTTTTTTTTTTTTGCTTTCCATGTTGATATAAAATACTGTTTGTGTTAAAAACAAAGTGCAAGTTGGTGGTTAGAATGGAATCTATCTATAGAAATGAAATTTAATCATCAAAATAATGGTCAACTTGCGGTTCTGAAATCCCTTTTCCTAAAATTTCCCAATAAAAATTAGAAATAGGAATAATCAAAATTTGTTAATATTTATTACAGATTAATATTAACTGATTACAGAAAATTGAATTTTAGCCTTCCTTGCAACAGTGATACACATGCTAAGACATTTGGAATGAATTGGACACACTTATTTCCAAATGGTGATTTTTGTATAAGCTGCCAATTCACCAGAGAGAGAGAGAGAACAAATTCCTAGGAAGGCCTCATTCCTCACACGTCTGTTGTGTGATCCCTCTGAATTTATTTCTGAAATTTAATGGATTTTATTCCCATTTAGGCTTCACTGGACTATTTTAATTATTTGTTTGTTGAACTTAGGGTTCCGACCCTGCAATTTAGCGTCAGAGTCTTTGTACACTCAATAAACACCCAAAAGTTAGGTGATGGGTATTGGTAGTACATTCAAATCCTTCCCAGTGTAGGGTACACTGAGTCAAATCATTTCATTTGAAACTTAAAAATTAAAATCTCCAAGTAATGGCTTTTCCTTTTCATTAGAACATGACTGGGGTCCCTCTGGCTTGCGGCGCACACCCTCACTCAGACCCCCTCTCCATTCCGCACGCCTCTCGCCTGCCAGTGTGGGTGCCATGGCACAGCGTGGTGAATAATTGCCTGTCTTCACAGGAGGCTGTTCTGGAGCTAAAGTCGAGGGCTTGCTTCCTGATGTATGCATGCCTCATTTGGAGTCTGCCAACAGCCTAGGGGCTGTATTATTCATGCCTTGACAGAGAGCACTCACTAAAAGCCCTGGAACAGAGCCAGGTGCTGGCTGAGAGATGTGGAGCATTGCAACTTGCAACTGAGAGGAGCATCTATAATCCAAAAATAAATAAAAAAAGAAGAAACAGAGAGGAAGACAGAGAAAAATAGGAGTTCCTATATCTCCTCTTTACCGGTTTCACATAGATAGAAATTTCATTTGCATTAAAATAAAATATCCTAAAAATAATTGCATTTTTTTTCTAACCACGCTTGAAAGTTTAACACAATTTTCCACATTTAATTGCAAAACTGATTTTAATTAGTAAGGCCCTGCATGTGAAAAATGAAGATCCACTTGGGTGCCTGGAATACATTGCAGTGTCTGCTGAATGCTCTAATTAACGTGCGGCTGCTGTACAATGGGGTACACTGTGGGATATTTATGAAAAATTCTGTGCACGCAGCCTCCAAACCAGGCTATCTGTGCTTTACTCCATGAATCCATGAGAATAAATAGCTCTCCTTCATTCTTTGAGACATCATTGTGTACGCCTCACCCCCCCCGTAAGCTTTATGCACGCCCGTCCTTTTACTATTCGTCACTGA
This sequence comes from Hylobates moloch, assembly GCF_009828535.3. Classification (NCBI taxonomy): domain Eukaryota; kingdom Metazoa; phylum Chordata; class Mammalia; order Primates; family Hylobatidae; genus Hylobates; species Hylobates moloch. The sequence goes on along the minus strand of NW_026652288.1, from coordinate 1,656,800 downwards.
TATTATAAATCAGAAGGTAGGGCATGCATATTATAACATTAGTTTGATAGCATGGCACGGTAGTTGCACATGGTGCAGAGATTTTGAGGTCTAGGGGTTTACTTGGTTGAAGAAGAGAATCAAACAGGTGGCGTCCAGGCTTGCTGTTGCTCGGAGGCCTGAGTACCCACAGGATTTGCAGACACAAAATTCAGGCCTCCTCTTTTGTTTTCTGTTTTGTTTTGTTTTGTTTTTTGAGATGGAGTCTCGCTCTGTCACCCAGGCTGGAGTGCAGTGGCGCGGTCTCAGCCCACTGCAACTTCCGCCTCCTAGGTTCAAGCAATTCTCCTGCCTCAGCCTCCTGAGTAGCTGGGACTACAGGCGCGTGCCACCACGCCTGGCTAATTTTTGTATTTTTAGTAGAGATGGGGTTTCACCATGTTGACCAGGTTGGTCTCAAACTCCTGCTATCAGGTGATCCGCCTGCCTCAACCTCCCAAAGTGCTGGGATTACAAGCATGAGCCACTGTGCCCGGCCCAAAGCCTCCTCTTTTGGATGGTGGTTGCAGTCAACCTTTATTGTCACAGTGAGTCTTCTGTGTACAAAACGAACACCTGGCCATCATCCTAAAGAAAGTAGTTTGCCTGGTGCCTGTCTATAGTGTGTCAGCCCCAGGAGACACACCTCCGGGCATGGCCTGTGTTGTTGTGTTGTGAATGCAACATGATTAATTCGGTTGATTTAATACATGCAAAGCATGTAATGCATCTTAGAGCATGATTTTATTTATTTTTTTTAAAGGGACAGAGTCTCACCCTGTCCCCCAGGCTGGAGTGCAGTGGCCTGATCATAGCTCACTGCAGCCTAGAACTCCGGGGTTCAAGTGATCCTCCCACCTCAGCCTCTCAGAGTGCTGGGCTTACAGCATATTTTTGATGTTTGGTAAAAGGAGATATATTTTTTAAATAATTCCAATTCAAGGAGAAGGAACATAGTTATTTTCAGATAGGGCACTGAAAACAATAAGTATACTGATGAACAGTCTGTAATGTATATGACCTGTATTGGTCAAGCTTCGATTTCACAATTATAATCTTGTTCTGATTTCTTGAACTAATAATTTAAAATATATACAATTTGGGAACTTGGGAACATCAACAGAATACACAGCAGAAATTCACGTGCAGTACAGCTGTTGTCTGATGTTTACCCACCGAAACACCACAGTTCAGTTCTCACCACCCTCATCCATGTGGGGATTCTAGAAAAGGCAGGGCAGCCACTATGGAGATCTTGAAGTGTGGAGAGAGGGAGTCCTGATGTGACAGTGGCCCAGCTGTGCAATTCCCCGCAGCCACAAAGCACAACCACAGAGCCCCCAGGAACCCTGAGCCAGCTCTCCGCCCTGTGTGCTTGGAGCCTCTGCCGACCACAGGATGCCCCTCTCATGGACACCATGAGCTCCTCGGTGGAGATCTCTGTCCACTGCATCTACTCGGGTGTGCACCCCACTCATTAGAGAAGCAAGGATGGCTGGCAAGATGGGGGCCAGGGCTGAAAGTGTGAGAGTCCTCTCACCACACCCGTCTAAGCTGGCCCAGAAGACTATCCTGGGTACAGTGAGCGCCTGGAATCTGCACTCACGGCAGATACTTCTGGGGTAGCCAGGTTCATGAGCATCGCTGGGACCCGGCTGTTTGAGTCCCTATCTGGGGCTGTCCCCCTGCTCTTATTACCAGTGTCACTCACAGGCACAGCCTGAGAACAGTGGGCAGTAATCATGAGGACCCTCCCGAGATCCAGCTCTGGGAGGTGGATGTTTCTTCTGTCCCCTCTGGCCTGCCCCAAAGAGAACAGTGCTTTCAGGGTTAGACCCCAAAATAGGACTGAAATGCCGATTTCCATATTCTCTTCCTGCTAAAATGAGTAAAGATTTAGAGGAAAGAAACAGTCCCCTGGTCATAACGTTGCTTCAGTAAGATACTGGTGTTTTCATCTGGAAGATTCAGTGTGACTTAGGATGCTGCTGGCTGCAGTGCCTGGAAACCCACCTCGAACTGGCCTAAACAACACCGAATCACTGTCTTTCCTGAACTGGGCGTTGAGAGGAAGTGCCAAGGATGACTTAACTCAGGCCTTCTGCTCCATCCTCTGCACCTCCTGTTTCGTTCACCTCTGTTGTGGGAGAAGGCTGTGGCCACTCCTGGCCCGACAGCTGCCCTCAGCGTCCAGAGAGGGCTGCAGGAAGGCCTTTCTAGAAGCTCCCTGAAGAGAAGAGGATTTACAGAGATACCAACAACCAGGGTCCCACGGCCATTCCTGAGTGCCACTGATAAGCAAGTCGGACATCCTCAGAACCTTTAAGCCCCGTCCGGAGTGGGAGGCGGGGCCACCTTTCCAGAGCCAGGGTTCCCCAACTGGGGTTCCCTGATCCAGAACATCAGCGTCACCTGGGACCAGCTAAGTGAGAAGCTAAGGCAATCTGGGTTTTAGCCATCCCTCCAGTGGGTTGATGCTGACGCTTCCTGAGTTTGAGAATCGCGGCCAGCAAACAGGCCCGGACTCCTAATGAGACAGCATTTTTAGATAATGGGAACAGGAGGAATTTATTCTGGGTGAGCTACTCACACACAGAGCCGACAGCATAGACAGATCTGAAGACCAGCACGCATTCTGCCTGCAGCTCACAGGACCTGGGGTCCACATAACGGTAGTGGGGCATTCCCACAGCTCCTCCCGCCCACCCGCATTCCCCCACCAGGGCCCAGCATCACTGTAGTCCTGCTTCCACTGCCTTCGCAGGGTGGGAGAAACAAAGCCAGTGGTGCTGGAGGGTGATTTCTAATCAGGAACTTCTGTTTCACTTCTGTTCATACCGTGGACTGCTGTAGCAAGGCAGTATTTAAGAACAGTGCAGCAGGCTCTATTTTCTGAGAAAGGAAGGGACAGCTGCTTTGGAGTGGGGTGAGGACTGTGGGGCAGCAGCTTCTCTGGACTCAGCCTGGCCTGCTCTGGGTTGCCCCAGAAGCACACAGGGAGCCAGGCCTCTGCTGCACATGCAGGAGGGGCCCAGAGGCTCTGGGTCGCTCAGAGCCGCCCCCTGCCCACCTGCCATCCACATGTCCCCAGTGGACCGGACAGGGTCTGAGAGAGCAGGGCACTGTGGCCGCCTGGCTGTGTGTGCCCTGCAGCCTCTGCCTAAAGAGAGCCCAGTGAGGAGCCAACCACAAAGTCCTCTCAGCTGGAAGGAAATCTGGATGTGACCCAGAGACCCTGTAGGATCCTAAGGCCCTCTTTTACCCTTATTCAGAAAGGACTGCCTGGCAGGCTCTGTGTGAGCCTTCGCAAGCCTCCGGATGCATCCTTAAGATAAACGCACCCTCTGTCTCCTGCTGAGGGAAACTGAGCTCCCCCTACATAATACAACAGATTTTAAAAGATCCGTTCCTTGTAATTCGGTAGCCACTCTGCAGGGCCGTGAATATTATCTAATGCGCTGCTTGACATCGCCAGACACACGCTTCCTATACAAGTGGATGCATTTCCTGAAACTCTAGGGAGGAGAGGAGGGGGAAAATGAACATCTTGGAAGAAATTTTATTCATAAATAATGCATAGCAATTCGGCGATGCCTGGATCACCTTGTTATTCCCTCGACCAATCCTGCGGCTTCTCACGCTTCTGAATGAAGTGCAGACGCTCTCTGGGGAGCCAGGGAGGGAAGTGGGCACGCAGAGAGGGCAGAGGGTAGTGAATCCTAATGGCTGCATTTATCATCAGGAAGGCTGGGGAGTCCAGAGCTTTAGTCCGACCTCAACGGGGATAAGATCTGAGAGCAGGGAGTGCGGCACTGCTGGAGGGGCCCAACTGCAGGCCCTGGGGCTGGGCTTCCCTGAGCACCCTGGACACAGCCTCCTTGCCACTCCTTGCCAGGTGGGTGGAGTTGACTGTGTCCAGGAATGCAGATCTTGGGCCTCTCCCCTCTTTTCTGCCCCCTCCTCCCCTCCTGGGGTGCAGTGAGCAGGGAGCGGTGCAGGGGCCCGAGGAAGCTCCTCTCCTCCCAGCCTCCCTGAGGACACACAGACAGCAGGACTCTTCGCGGAAGTGGAGTCTAGGCTCCTGCCCTCCCCCGCAGGAGGCCCTTCTGCTGCCTCCTAATCCTGGTAATAACAGCGATGTCCCAGAAAGACTCGCTGTTCCCAGGCAGGGCCAGGGGTCTGCGGCCTCGCTGCACCTCGTCTCGCCTGCTGCAGCAAAACACCCCCACTTTGGCCACAGGCCCCCCACCCTGTCCTCTTCCACCCTGGAACGACCTTTTCTTCCTCCAGCTCCAATCAGGCCCGACGTCCCTGCTGCAGCTGCGCAGAAAGCACTCATCACATTAGAATAAGGTGCACCTGCTCTGAGTGACTAATGAACTGAACTTTCCCTGAGGCCAGCATGGTTTTGGCAGAGAAGCTTCTTAAATTAACCCAAATTGATTTCTACTAAAGGAGGAAAGGGGGAGGATGTGAAGGTGCAGCAAAGGAAATTCCGGGGCTGAACCAGGGAGTCAGGGCACTTTAGCACGTGTTCACCCCGGGCCGTCTCCCAGAGGGCGCATCTGGGTGCATCCCCAGATGCAGGGAACCCTGAAGGCCAGACAGGCCAGGTGGGCACTGCCCCGGGGACGCAACCCCACTCACAGCACAGGCCTCACAGGGAAGAGGGCACCAGCCATGGGGCTTTTCAATATTTGAAACATGTTAGAACCTGAAAAGCTAAAAAGGAGTTTGCTTCTTGAACGTTCTTCACTGATTCTCCCAGAGGATATTATTGGCAATTGAAACCAAAAGAAATACGTTGGCTCAAAGACTGCTGAGGATTAAAGCGAGGACTGGAAATGCTGAAAGAACCCGTGATGCAGATGACAGCCTATTATTAGTATCTATTCTGTCACAATTCATCCGTGTAACCAAAAGCCATTGTACCCCCAAAACTATGAAATAAAATTAATGTTAAAAAAGAAAAAAAAGTTACTGGTGGTCATTGCTTCCCAATATCAACACATCTAGCTAAAAAGTGAGAAAAAAAATTATATCTATTGTTTCAAAGTCACAATGTGCCATTCGTCCAGGGCATTGGTAACCACAGCTAGAGTTTTCCTCTGATTTTTTTTTTAAGACGGAGTCTCGTTTTGCACTTCTTTTCTGAATTAGTCTCATATGATCAATGTAAATTTTTTTGTATTTTGTATTCTTTTTTTTTCACTTAACATTATAACATGAGCTTATTTCCAAATAGCCATTAAATGTTTTAGTTTTAATTTTCAAGGCTGGCTTTCATCCTATGGCTGTAATGTTATTTATGCAATTCTTTTATTGTTCAAATATATTTAGTTTTCATAAAACGTCTCCATATTGTGCATAAAGTGGGGAAAGCATCTTTGCAGACAATGTTTGTGTCTTTTTGTTTCTTCCCTGGGATGAATGACCAGGAGGAGAATTGCTGGGGTGAGGGAGGAGAGGGCATGGAGGGTTCTCTTTCCAGAAGAGCCTCTCTCTAGGAAGATGAGACCTGTTTACACCCCCACCAGTGGAATCAAAGGATGTCCCTGTTATCCTACTGTAGATCATAGAGAATATAATGATTTTCAAATTGCTTCCTTCTTATTCAAAAGCAGAATTGTCTTGTTTTTAAAACGATTGTTTTTAAAGGAGTGATTGTTATATTTAACAATGCCTTTGCTAGAAAATTCTGGAAGAAAGAGTGGTGAGCAAGTCAAGCGATGCCCATTTCTTCCTGCGAATGATCTTGCTCACTCAGCGTTAGAGGAGCCCCCCTGCCTCCCAGGCTGATCCTGGGCATGGTTTTTGCCATAGCTGAATAAAGGAATAGGCCACCAGGCAGAGGTGATGCTTCCTGCCAGGCAGAAAGTAGAAAGCACTGATCTCGTGCCCCTCTAGGGGTGTCAGGGCCTCTTGTTCCCAGCACAGGAGCCTGAAAGGGGAGCTGAGTGGCCAGACCCCAGAGCCAGCAGGCAGAGCCGCAGTGCAGGCCTCGGGGCGTCGTGAAGCAGGCAGTCCTGGTGCCCTCGCGGGGCCGCCCTGCACGTAACCGTCTCACACGGGGGCTTGGCAGCCTCAGGTCTGTGAGCAGTTGCTCTGCATGCCAGGCAAAGCCTTTCCCTGAGTCCCTTGTCCGCTGCCCAGACAGGGCCACTGAAAAGCAGCAGCAAGCTCTGGGCATCTGTGCATCCCCCTGGCCGGCTCTCCTGAATCCTGGCTCAGCCCGCGGTGCCCACTTGCATTCGTGAGGCCTTGGGTTTAAGGTCGGGATGATGGCGGGACCTTTGTCTGCCCAGTCACCAGCTATGATGCCGAAAGGCAGAGGGATGGCCTACTCTCTTCTCTGGCTTCCCGCATGTGAAAAAGGGACACGCCAGGGCAGGGGCGATGGGACCCCTCTGTCTCCAGCCTACCCCATCCCCGATAAACTCCAGGTCCTTCCAAACAAAGAGCTCATCTTCTGCAAGTCATAGAGTGCCTGGGTTCTCCTCTTCCCTGCCTGGTCCCTGCAAGTCACAGAGTCTGGGTCCTCCTCTTCCCTGCCTGATCCCTGGGTCTTGGGAACAGTCCCCAACTCTGTGCATAGTAGTGCTGCTGGTGACCAGAATACTCTGGTGATTTTAATTTTCTGGGCACTGATGATTTGAGAGCTCTCACAGCCATTTTCACCCCAGGCAAATGGAGAATGGCTCTCCTAGAACAGTGAGGATTGCTTGGTGAGTGCTGCTTGTGGCGATTTCCTGCATCTACGCTGTCAGTCTTCCTTGCCCGTGACCTCAAGCTCCTTGCCAGCAGGGGCCTTGTCCCAGACATCTCAGACCTGCCTCCAGAAGCATTTCCGGAAGCACAGACACCTGTTTAGTGAGTGTTCCATGACAGGGAAACTGCGGGCTGGAGATAACGAGGGCTCTGAGGGTTAGTCTTTGTACCCAAAGCCCTGAAATTTATATTATTCTTAGGTCCTTAATGCAGTCTGTTGTTTTCTAAATAGTATCTAAAAATGTATAATAACACAAAATAAATCTAGGTAAGATTTTTTTTAAGTAGAAAATTTAACCCTTGTTTTTCTTTGGATTAAAGAATAAAAATAACAATTCTAAGTATTTTGGAGGCGTTTTCTTAGAGGAACTTTCGCCATTACAGGCATACCCTGTTTATTGTACGTTGCTTTATTGCAATTTGCAGTGAAGGTCTGATTTGTACAAACTGGAGGTTTGTGGCAACCCTGACCATGCAAGTTCATCAATGCCATTTTTCTAACAGCACATGCTCACTCGGTGTCTCTGTACCACGTTTCAATAATTCTTGCAATATTTCAAACCTTTTCATTATTGTTATGTCTATTATGGCGCCTGTGATCAGTAATCTTTGATGTTACTACTGTGATTGGGGGCGCCAGGAACCGCGCCCGTGTAAGACAGTAAACTTAATCCGTAAATGCTGTATGTTCTGACTGCTCTGCCAACCGGCCAGTCCACCACCTCTCCCTGCTCCTCAGGCCTTCCTATTCCCTGAGACACAATAATATTGAAATTAGGCCAATTAACAACTCTACAATGGCCTCTAAGTGTTCAAGTGAAGAGAAGAGTCACACATCTCTCACTTTAAATCAAAAGCTAGAAATGCTTAAGCTTAGAGAGGAAGGCGTGCCAAAAGCCAATACTGGCCAAAAGTTAGGCCATTCGTGCCAAACAGCCGACTTGTGAATGCAAAGGGAAGGTTCTTAGAGGAAATTAAATTGCTACTTTAGGGAATACACAAATGATAAGAAAGTGAGACAGCCTATTGCTGAGAAAGTTTGAGCAGTCTAGATAGAAGATCAAACCAGCCACAGCATTCTCTAAAACCAGAGGCTACTCAGAACAAGGCTGTAACTCTCTTCAGTTCTGTGAAGGTAAGGCGAGGAAGATGCAGAAGAAAAGTGTAAAACTAGCAGAGGTGGGTTTATGAGGTTTCAGGGAAGAATCTGTCTCCATAACTTAAAAGTACAAGGTAAAGTAGCAAGTGCTGATGGAGAAGCTGTAGCAAGTTACTCAGAACCTCTAGCTAAGATCATTAATGAAGGTAGCTACACTAAACCACAGATCTTCAGTGTGGATAAAACAGCCTTCTATTGGAAGAAGATGGCATCTAGGAATTCCATAGCTGGAGAGGAGAAGTCAATATCTGGGTTCAAAGCTTCAAAGGACAGGCTGTCTCTCTTGTTCTGAGCTAATGGAGTTGGTGACTTTAAATTGAAGCCTATGCTCATTTACATTCTGAAAATTCTAAGGCCCTTAAGAATTATACTAAATCTACTCCACCTGTGCTTTATAAATAAAAGAACAAAGCCCGGATGACAGCACATTTGTTGACAGCATGGTTTAGTAAATATGTTAAGCCCACCGTTGAGACCTACTTCCCAAAGGGGGAAAAAATTTCTTTCATTTTTTACTGCTCATGGGCAATGCACCTGGGCACCCAAGAGCACTGCTGGAGATGCACGAGGAGGTGCATGTTGGCTTTATGCCTGCAGACACAACATCCATTCTGCAGCCCATGGGTCAGGAGTAATTTTGACTTTCAAAATTACTCATACTTGTTTCATGAGGCTACATCTGCCATAGAGAGTGATTCCTCTGATGGACCTGGGCATAGTAAATTGAAAATCCTCTGGGAAGGATTCACCATTCCAGTTGCCATTAAGTACATTCGTGATTCATGGCAGGAGGTCAGAATGTCAACATTAACAAGAATTTGGAATACATTGATTGCAACCCTCATGGACGACTTTGAGGGGTTCAAGACTTCAGTGGAGGAAGTCACCACAGATGTGGTGGAAACAGCAAGAGAACTGGAATTAGAAGTGGAGCCTGAAGATGGAACGGAATTGCTGCAATCTCAGGATAAAAACCAAATGGGTGAGCAGTTGCTTCTTAGGGCTGAGCAAAGCAGGTGGTTTCTTGAGATAAAATCAACTCCTGGTGAAGATGCTGTGAACATTGTTGAAATGACAACATAGGATTTAGAATATTCCATCAACCTAGGTGATAAAGCAGTGGCAGGATTTGAGAGGACTGACTCCAATTCTGAAAGAAGTTCTGCTGTGGGTAAAATGCTATCAAATAGCACCATGTGCTACAGAGAAATCTTTCTTGAAAGGAAGTCTCGATCGATGTGAGAAACTTCCTTGTCTTATTTTAAGAAATTTCCACAGCCACCCCAGGCTTCGGCAACCACCACTCAGATCAGTCAGCAGCCATTGGTATCCGGGCAAGAACCTCCGCCGGCAAAAAGATTAGGACGCCCTGAAGGCTCGGGTGATCCTTCTCATTTTTTAGCAAGAAAATATTTTTAAATTAAGGCATATACATTGATTTTTAGACATAACACTATCGCACATTTAATATGCCATAACTTTTTGTCAAATATTTATGTATTTGTTTAAACACCTACTGAACAATTGATTTTTGTGCCTCTCTGGGGTTAGGAACTATGCAGACACTAGTGATAGACACAGTCTACTTTAGATTAACATTCTAGCAATAGAAAAATGCATGCAAGGTATTAGTACATTATAACCTTATATCTTAAAAATTAACAGGATATGATGGACAATGCAATTCATATCTTATGAATGTGTAATAGATGTATGTAGTTTCAGAGTACATGTGATAATTTAGTACATTCATGTAATTTGTGGAGATCGAATCAGTGTACTTGGAATATATGTCACCTTAAATATTTGTCTTTATGCTAGAAACATCCAAATTATTCTCTTCTAGCTATTTTGAAATGCACAATACGTTATTGTAAACTATAGTCACCCTACTGACCTATCTAACCTTAGTTCGTATTTCTTCCATCAAACCGTATGTTTGTACCCATTACTTAGTTTCCTTTATATTGCGCTGGGAAACCAAAACATCTGTGTGAGTTGCTTGATTGCAGTGTTCACTTGATTGCAGTGTCTGGAACCACGTCTCCAAGGCCTGCAGGTACTCAAGTTCTAGGTCTGGATCATTGTATAAAAGTGCCTTTCAATTTTAAAATCATCGACATTTAGGCCTGAAGTGGCTGTTAGAGTTTGTATGGCAACAGCCTGGGAGTCCTTTCATTTTTTTCTGCCTACCTCTAACCTCCAGTGTGGGTGCACCAAGCCTGATGGCAGAGGGCCAGCACACACGTCTTATGCACAGCCAGGCAAAGGTGCTGCCAGTTCTGAGCAAGAACTGCTTTAGACACCAGCCCTGCCTTCTAGAGACGCATGGGCTAACCAGGGACAGATACAGCTCACTGTGGCACAGGTGATCTTGCAAGCCTGGGAATGTTCAGTGAGACCAAGAAGGAGTGGGTAAATAGTTGGACTGGACTTCCAAATAATACCTTTTTTTAAATTTTTATTTTTGTTTAATTTTATAGATTGAGGGGCACAGGTGTGGTTTTGTGACACGGATACATTGCATGGTGGTGAAGTCTGGCTTTTAATGTAACTGTCACCTGCATACTGTACATTGTACCTGTCAGGTAACTCATCCAGCTGTTTTATTTCAGAAATTACAATATTTGGTAGGGTATCACATACAGCCAAGTTTGAAATGATCACAGGCTACTGTGGTCAGGTAGAAGATGATATGACACTACAGAGTGCTAAAAATGTATTCTGTGATACTAATTGTTGAGTGCTAACTGCATGCACAGCTCTCTTTCAGAAACAATGTTTAGGGACAAGGAGATGGCTCCCTGCCTTGGAAGCATGTGTGATGTCACCTGTGCAACATGGACAGACACAGCTGCACACATGTACTAGAAGTTCAGGGACATGCACAGGAGGGTCCAGGGAGATGGGTGCACTGCGGGAGAAGCCCCAGGGACATGAACACCTGAGAGAAGCCTCTAGCTGCAGGTGACATGCAAGGAAGGGTCCAGGGAGGTGGGTGCATTGTGAGAGAAGCCCAGGGACATGGGCATCCTGGAGAAGCCTCCTGAGCTGCAGGTGAGGTTTTCCCGTGCGACCTCTGCTAATGTGGCTGAAACACTCAGCAGGAGACTAAGACGAGTTTGGGATGGCAAACAGAATATTGGCAGTATCAGTCTTATTTTCCTTCATGCCACTTATAAATGCATTACACTAAGCACATTGACTTTAATTTAATAAATGGCTTGGACACAAAAATTTCAAATTTGACAACATTTTGAAAAAAATGGAAGTTAGAATACTTTTATTTAGTCCCAGCTTTGGCTCTAGCTAGAAGTAGCGCCTGAGACAAGGCATTTCACCGTCCCCTGCCCTGTCCTTGGCATTTTCATGTGTGTAAAGTGTGGATGAGCACCAGCATTCTTCCAGGTCTAGTCCACATTCTGCATTCTTCAGTTGCCATGTGATGTTTTACTTTACACAAGGAATCATCACTTTTCCTCAGAGGCCAGATTCTTTTTCTACATGTAAAGCCTTGTATGTCATCTTTCCACTGCTGTATAGTTTCTGCCTGTGTAGACAATTTCTTCCCAGGTAGCTTGCACCAGCTCCTCAGAAGACAGATAAATCCTCTGAGGTTTCATTTCCCGTGTGCTCCATCTTACGGTACAGCTCATGGGGGCCAGTCTTTAAATGCTTGCTGGAAAATGTTGCTACCTATGTAATAAAAAGACAATAAATAATAGGGCAAATGACTGAAAATACATAAATAAGATCATTTGCTGCATGCCAGTGGATGGCACTAGGTCTTGTTCTATCTAAATGTATAATTCGTAATAAGATATGATGGCTTTGCCTTCATGGAAGCCCTCTTGATTATATCCTAATATTCATGGCCTCCATAACACCTGTGGCTGCACTGTGGACAGAGGACCGTGTCCCATGCGAGAAGGGAGCTGATTCAAAGAATATGCAGTGTCTCTGTGTGAGCACAAATGTGTCATGGTGCTCTGAGAGCTGTAAAGGAGGTTTGTGAGGGACAGAGGGATGGAGCGGGGCGTAGCTACATTTTCTGCAGGTAGCCAGGGGCTTCCCAAGGGAGGAGACCCTCCCCGTGACCTTTGAAGGATCTGTAGAATTGATGGGAGGAGATGTGTGGGATTCCAGGCTGAGGGAGGACCTTGCATGAAGGCACGGAGGCGTGAGAAAACATCCCATGTCCACAAATCCGTGCCAGCCCATCAGACGCTTCTCTGAGTGCCCAGATGTACCAGGTGCTGGACTGCGACCCCTGAGGTCACAGGCCTGTCTCCGCTCTCCAGGAGGGACTTTCACATCCAGACGGTCTGAGTTTGGTCTTCTCCGAAGGAGCAGATGTTCATTCCTGGCTGTATCTTAAGGCATGTGGACCAGGAAGCCCAGGAGCATGATCTGGAAAGAGCAGATCCGCATGGCTTCTCAAACTCTCCACCTTAACATAGTGTCCAGCCTTCTCGTGGCAGGTTTCGTTTTGTTTTTTTCACAGCTATGAGATGATCTGACACCTGTTGATTGTTGATGTCATCATGCATTCTATTAGCATTTATCAAACACCAAGACGCTGACATCCCCAGAGGGATTCAAGCTCCCCGCTGATTCCTACTCATCGCTTTTTTGTGTGATGTTTTATGATTTATGAGACTGACTATTTCCAAATGAAATCCATGAGGAAGCCCCTTGCAATAAGAAGAGCTGTTGAAGGAAACACCAGAGAATCCTACAGAGAATCCTAGAATGAGGGGCCTCTGCAGTCGCTTGGGCCACCTGAGCCCCCACCTCTCACAGTGAACAGCCCCGTGGAACCAGGATCATGAGTGTAGAAAGCAGGCAGCACAGAGTGGCTCTGATGGAGGGCAGCAGCTCCTGGAGCCCCGGCCAGCTTGCCCAGAGGCCCCTGAGACACCTCTTCAAGGCCCCCCGTTTCCAGAAAACATAGCTGAGGCCCCTTGAGGATCTGATGAGCCCCTTCCTATAACAGATGAGTCACCTAACACCTGAAGTGATAAAGCGACCCTATCTGGGTTCCATCTGCAGTGGCCACCTCCTCATCCTCCCGCTCCCTGGTTCCATCTGCAGTGGCCACCTCCTCATCCTCCCGCTCCCTGGTTCCATCTGCAGTGGCCACCTCCTCGTCCTCCCGCTCCCTGGTTCCATCTGCGGTGGCCACATCCTCATCCTCCAGATCCCTGGTTCCATCTGCAGTAGCCACATCCTCCTCTTCCTCCAGCTCCCTCAGCAAGTTTTCTGCATAGACATGAAGGAAGCAATATTGCGTTTCTCTAAAACAGAAAAAAAACGTTCTGCAACTCAGACCTTAGCGACAAGTGCAGTGACCAGGCATGCCTGCATTTGAAGACACTCTAGCAAAAACACATGCATTTTCCACTGGGCAAGGAGGGGAAGTGTTGGGGGCATGCGTGAGCTTCCCTCTGCCTTATCAGGCACTCCCTGCTTGGGGCCCAGCTGGAAATGGGTTGAAGCCTTTTCAGCAAAGCAGATCGTCGTTCACCTTAAATGAGTGATATGGTCATTAAAATAAAAACAAAAAAATAAATAACGCACTGAGAACCTACTGTGTGCCAGGTGTGCACTGCAGGATGATTTTTCTCCTGTGCTCCCTGGAGACTGGGAGGCTTCTGAAGAATCAGCAGAGATAAATAAATGCTCGGCGACCTTCATCTCAGAAGCTGGTGCCAGGGAGGTAGGAAGAGCTGCCCACTGCTGCACCTCTGTAATTCATAGATGACAGATAGATAGATTATAGATGATAACGATAGATAGATGACAGCTGATAGATAGATGACAGATAGATGGATGATAGGGGATTGATAGATGGGGAGAGGGAGAGATGATAGAGTGGGGAAGATTGATAGAAAGATGGCAGAGGTAGGTGAGTGGGAGCTAAGCTATGAAGACGCAAAGGTGTAAGAACAATCTAATGAATTTTGGTAACTCTGAGCAGGAGGTTGGGAGAGTGGGGGAGGGGGAGGGATAAAAGACTACATACTGGGTGCAGCACATACTGCTTAGATAATGGGTCCACTAAAATCCCAGAAATCAGCATGAAAGAACTTACCCATGTTACCAAAACCACTTGTACCCCAAGAACTATTGAAATTTTTTTAAAACTTTCAAAAACAGATGACAGAGTAGATGGATGGTAGATGAGATGACAGGTGCATAGATGATCAATGGATAGACATGCACTCACATCTCATGGCCTCACACTCAGGCCACGCTCCCAGTGAACCCTATCTCAATGGAGCAGGTGCTTGCTGTGACATGCAGCACCCCTCCCTGTGCCCCGCACTCTGCCGTACACCTCTGGTTAGAAGCTGGACTGGGCACGACCACTGGCCCAGCCACATGCGGCATCCTCATGGCCCTGAGCGCCCCTTCCTGCTCACACAGAGCCACGGGCTGCAGACAGATGGAACGGAGATACTGAATTAGAGAACACAGACTCTAGAAGGAGGAAGCACAATGGATATTTTGAACTTGTCCTCAAGATGTCTTTCCTGTAAGATTCTACCCCATTTCCATTTGAAACACATGGATTTTTTTTTTTTTTTTTGCTTTTCACTAGATTACTATGTGAGAAGAACTGCCTGTCCAAAATCAGTATTATCTGTCACAAGAAAATCTTATATCTCTTGTCAACTTACATCTCTTGTCAACTTGTCAGGTTTAGAAAGAAGATAGACAGGTAATCATGATGATGATGATGATAGATAGATAGATAATAGATAAACAGATAGCTAGATAGGCAGCTAGAAGATGATAGATAGATAGATAGATGATAGATAGATGATAGATAGACAGCTAGGTAGATAGACAGACAGATGGTAAAATAGGTAGATAGACATATAGATGGGTAGATAGACATGTAGATAAATCATAGGTAGATACGAAGATGGATAGATAGATGATAGATAGATAGATAGATACATACATACATACATACATACATACCTAGAACTAGGGATGATGAAGATCTACAGCTTGGAACATCGTATTCCATGACAAACATAACAAAAGCAGTCATATTAAGATCTATTAAATACAAAATCCAAGCTATATTTCCACATGTGGTGACTTTAGAGTGGGGAAGCATGCACAATTAAGAAATCTCATGGGTTTTCCTTGGACAAGTATTTCTAATGGTCATTTGAAAAGTACATAAATAGGATAAGAATAGCTGTGTCCAGCCAAGATATTATCAAACACCATATAAGCACCCCAGGACAGATGGGTTCAGTTATAAGATTATGCTTCAACAAAAAAGTGCAGACACAGCAGCTTGTAACTGACCATTGCCACAGAAATTAAAATTGGGGAGATACCGTGGAGCAAACGTTCTTAATCCTCTTTATAATAACCAGGTTTTAAGGTTTATTATTTGTAGTCTGATGCCCATTAAACTATTGAGCAACTTTGGAAATCTATGTGGAGCAATAGGTTGTATTTTGCTTGCACTAACTTGCTAGAAAATGCTTATTTGATAAGCTTAATGATCTCTCTAGAGAGGCATATTTTGCCTGGATAGAGTATGGTGTGGTGTGTATGTATAATATTTTACATATAATATATTTGTATGTGATTGTAGGCATGATGATAATTCTTTGAGCTAAGAGTGCTCAAATGTATATCTCCATCACCAAACTAAAAATAGAAATATCTAATCATTCAAGTACCAGAATTTTACATATTTCACAATTGAATAGTGTCTTACCAACCACATCAAGACAAAGTCCTCTGTCCTGAACATCTAAAGAAGGGGCATCTTTAGCCATTTTTTTTTCTGTATTTTCTTATAACTTTTCCCTGGTGCAAACACATAGCTGATAGAATCATATTTTTTTTTTTTTTTTTTGAGATGGAGTCTCTGTCTGTTGCCCAAGCTGGAGTGCAGTGGCTTGATCTTGGCTCTGCCTCCTGGGTGCAAGAGATTCTCCTACCTCAGCCTCCTGAGTAGCTGGGATTACAGGTGCATGCCATGACACCCAGCTGACTGACTGACTTTCTTTCTTTCTTTCTTTCTTTCTTTCTTTCTTTCTTTCTTTCTTTCTTTCTTTCTTTCTTTCTCTTTCTTTCTTTCTCTTTCTCTCTCTCTCTCTCTTTCTCTTTCTTTCTTTCTTTTTTTATTAAGTAGAGACAGGGTTTTACCATGTTTGGCCTGGCTGGTCTCAAACTTCTGACCTCAGGTGATCCACCCATCTCGGCCTCCCAAAGTGCTGGGATTACAGGCGTGAGCCACTGCACTCAGCCAGAATTATACATTTTTATAAAGCTTGTTTCTCACTTTTTCGAATCAATTGTAATTACTATCATTCAAGGTGGTAGTACTGCTGTAACTTCAGGGGTCCCTGGAAAAGAGAACGGCACCAGTGCTATCCCAGGAGTCTTTGAGGACCCCTGACAGTGGAAAGTGGAACAGCCACTTGCTGCTGATGTTGTCCCGGTGATTGCTGTGAACACAGCACACCAAGCGGAGAATCTCTTTGCGACTGCACTAAATGCAGGGCCATCATCTGTGCTGCTGTGCTAATGTTCAGTGTGTCCTAGCCCCTTCCTGACGTAGAGCACTGGTGTGGACGTATGCATGGTCACAAAGACGACACTGAAAATGTCACTGGGACGGACTGCCTGCACGTGTGGTGTTTGTTTTCGGCAATTTCCTCTCTGGACACGTTCCTTTACCTGACTGTGGCCGGGGCGTCAAATGGGCAGTGGCCATGGCTGGGGCATCTAACGGTCAGTGAGTGCCAGCAGCGGTGGCTGCGCAGGCTTGCATTTGCAGTATGTTTTCTGACTCACGGTGACTTCAGCGTTTGTGTTGGCCTGGCAGGGGAGGTGCTTGCTTAGAGGGTGGAATGTCTAGCTCAGTACGACCTGAGGCTTTGACTTTGTGCATGCCACTTTATTTTCTAGGTGAAAAGATGGATTAAGTGATTTTCAAGCTTTCTCCCTCCACCAGATTTCTCCTGTCCTGAGGGTGTTGCACTAGTAAGTAGAGTCCCAGTCACTAGCTTGTAGCAAACTGGACACTCCAGGGAGCCCCGTCAACCTTCTGAGGTTTTTCACTAAAATGGAACATCACTTAAAGAGCACCCTGGTAACCTGAGTATATTCATACAGCAGCTTAGTTGGCCAATCTCACTGCCACGAGGTAGGTGGTTAGAATACTTCTGTGGTAACATTATCAACATTCTAGTCTTGCAAGTGGCAAGGGCGGTGAGTTCTGTTTTGACAGAAAAGAGGCAGTATGATTTCATGAAAAGCAGATGCTGATAGAAACATACCGAAAGCACTGGCAGACCAGTCAATCCACTCAGTCCGCGGAAACAAAGGTACTGAACACCCACCCCTTTGCCTCGCACAACGGGACTTGGAATAATTAATTAGATGGCAAAGGCTCTAAAACCAAAAAGAAAACAGCTAAATTGAGACAGTAAGATAAGCACACATGGAAAATCAAGAGCAATGCGAGGTGGTTGACACTTAGATGGTAAATGTCTAGCGACACAGAGTTGCTAACGACACATGACCCTGAATTCCAGGATGAGCAGGAATGACATGATGGAGAAGGGGGAACTTGAGATGGGTCTTAAAGGATCAGTAGGAGAGAAAATTCCAGCAAGAAGAATCATAAATGAGCATAGAGCTGTGGGATGCAAATGATGGAAAATAGGCAACAGTCGTGAAGGATGACTGTGGACACGCAGTGGAATCTCACATTGTACAGCAAAGGGGTGACCAAATAGTTTAACTTCTTAAAAATTAAGTAGACGCTGGGTGTGGTGGCTCATGCCTGTAATACTAGCACTTTGGGAGGCCAAGGCAGGTGGATCACTTGAGCCCAGGAGTTCAAGACCAGCCTAGGCAACATGGCAAAACTCCATCTCTACAAAAAATACAAAAATTAGCTGAGCTTGGTAGTGTATCCCTGTGGTCCTAGCTACTCAGTAGGCTGAGGTGAGAGGATCACCTGAGCCTGTGGAGGTGGGTGGAAGGAAAGAGGAAGGAAGGAAGGAAGGAAGGGGGAGGGAGGGAGGGAGGAAGCAAGGGAGAGGAAGCGAGAAAGGGAAGGAAGGAGGGAAGGAAGGAGGGAAGGGAAGGAAGGAGGGAAGGGAAGGCAAGGGAAGGGAAGGAGGGAGGGAGGGAGAAAGGAAGGGAGGAAGGACGGGAGAGGGAGGGAGGGAGAGAAGGAAGGAGGGAAGGGAGGAAAGGAGGGAAGGGAAGGAAGAGAAGGGAAGGAAGGAGGGAAGGGAAGGAAGAAAGGAAGGAAGGAGGACGAAGGAGCATTGTTGGTGCTGATGGCTGGAGGTGGTGTGACCTGGCACACAAGGGTTCGCATTAGTTCAAGTCTTTCAGCTTTAAAGGAACAGAGACACACTTGGGAATTGTGAACTGGAATTTCAAGAAGAAAAAATAGACATATAAGAAACAATCCCAGCAGTCGGAGAACCACGTCTCCTGCAAAGCTGGTTCGGAAAACGTGTGTGCGAGCCTCCCATTTGCACTTTATCCACCTCCAAGATGCGCGTCCACATGCATTGACAAACAGTCAAAGCCCGAGAGGTACCTTTACTCTCATTATTGAGTTGAAAAGAACTAGTTTTCTGGAATTGAAAGAGATTAAATTTAGTGATTATTGTAACTTTATTTGAATCTTGAATTACTATTCAAGACAATAAATATTTAATAACTGGCTATATCATTTAAAGTGACTTTAAAAAGATTAAAAAAAAAAAAACTCCCTGCATTCCAGAAACTGAGATTTTTTTTTTTAATTCCCTAAGAGGATCAAGTAAACATTTTAAACAATTATTTCTTGAATGTTTTTCATGTATAGAACATGTCTATCAAGTTTAAGAAAATACATAGTTTTCAAATCAGCTGTGCCTTTGTAACAATACAGAGAAAAAATAACTTTAAAAAATGTTAAAATATATTTAATGTAATATTTTAAAATGAAGGAAGTATGTAGTTAAAACTGAATTGGTTTTATTAGTATATACGTTTGGTTGGAAATGCTAGCTATTTAATTGCATAGGTCAATGATTTCAACTATTTCTGACATCTTTTTAAGTGCTTTTATGTATTCTAGAAACGTATAAGAGTAACCCTTTAAAGGGCTAGTGGTAAGAAGGGATATCAACTGTTCTTAAGACATGAGAAAGGAAATAAGAAAAGGAGAACTCGGATTTGGGAAGCAGCCCCGCTTGCTGGTCATTGAATGTTTCACGTGGACTGTTTTCGTTTGCTGCCCTAAGTGTGTAACATGGGGACTACCCTTCATCTCACAGATGGATAGATTGAGGCTAAGATAAATACGTCTCCCAGGGTTAAACAGGGGCAGACCCTCGAGCAACTTGGCGAGGCGCACAGACCTTGTGCAGATATTACTAACATTTACGTGGCTCTGGTTGCTGTTCGTCGACCACTCAGATCCGCGTGATGACCCCAGCCTTCTCTCTTTCCTGTGGATGTGACCGAGGGTCTGTGGTTGTGTCTCCTGGGCTAGCCCATGTTGTCTGTGGGTTGTGTCTCCTGGGCCAGCCTCATGCTCGCTGGACCCGTCCCCTGACCTCTTCATCCCTGTCCCCTCTGCTGACCCCTTCTTACCTCCCCAGTCCCCAAACCCCTGTGTCCCTAAGGGTTCAGGGTGGAGCCCTCACTCTTCCCAGGAAACTGCGTCTTTCCCCACCATGTCTGTAACGTCCACCCACTGACTGCCCCAAACCAACACTTCAGCCCTTCTAGAGGTCACCTAAGCTGAGACGCCTCAAATTTAGCAACCCTAGAGAAGTGTGGTATTTCTGCATCTGGGAAAGAAGAGATTATAGAGAATCACCTGTAAGTCTCTGTTCCCAACCAAAACCAAGCCAGCAAAGACCTGAGTCTCCCATGTCTCCCGTACCAGTGCACACACCTCCACCTGCCAGTTACCTGAGCTGGAAACCAGGCTGCGTCCCACACATATCCCCTCACCTCACTCCTGCATGTCCTGCCTGTATGTTCCCAGGCCAACCTATGACCTGACATTGCTCCTTAATGACCTTCCGCCATCTAGCTGTACTTTCCTCCACCTTATTCCCACACCATAGCCACAGTGATGGTTTCACAGCCCTGAGTCAACTGTGTAGAAGTAATCCCACTGTCTACACTGTCCGGAGCTCCCACGGCTCCTAGGAGGAACAGCACCTGGGAGGCCCTGAGTGCCTGCACCCTTGCACCTCCAGCCTCTGACCACCTCCTGCCCATGCAGCCACCCTGAACTCGCCTTCTGGGTCCCTCTGTCTCTCTGCATCTCTCTGTGTCTCTGTCTTAGTCTCCTCCCTGTCCCACACCCATCTTGGTCCCCTGTGAAGCCTCCTCTGTCCTCTCTGGCAGGGTAACTGTCTGTGTCTCTGTGTCCTGTGAGGTTGTGAGTAGGTCTGTATTGCTCAGTGACATGCTTTCCAAATAAAGGAATAAATCAATCATGCAATGTATTCACTCAGCACATATTTACATGGCACCTGCTTACTATGTAACAGGCAATACGGAAAAATAGATATTCTTATTTAGTGAGATGCTTACCATGGCCCAATAAGAAATAGGGTTGGATTAATATCCCCCTTTAGAGATCAGAAAATCAGGACATGGAGAAGGGGTTTGCAAACCTCCTCCACTGTTACTCAGCTTTGTGATTTTAAGCAAGTGACTCAAAAAATCTCTGTCCCTCGAAGTTAGGAATTACAGCAGAATCTACATCACAGGGTCACCGAGAGGGTTTAATGGATTTGTGTATGTAGAGATTTTAGAAAGCACCAAGCACACAGGAAGTACTTTCTAAGCAGTGCTGGTATTAACTGAGCTGGTTTAAAACCAGTGCTCCAGAATTATATTCAAATGCAGTTTAAATATGTTAAAAATTATTCCAAAATTAGTGTTTTAACATTGACCCAATGGAGGCTATTCAAGCAATACAAGAAAAATACCATCTCTAAAAGAGGCGGTTGTGGGGAATCACTGTCAGGCCTCTGAGCCGATTGGTTGATCACCCTGATGTTCTGAGCCCCACTCTCCGGTGGGAGAGGCCCACGCACAGGACACTTCCCACCCTCACCTCGTTCCTCTCTCTACAGCGCTGATAACAGCAGTTGGGAGCAGAGCACACACTGCCAAGTTTGGTTTTCAGTTACTTGAGACCTTATCCCTGTTTATATTAAAATTAGATAAACAAAACATTCAATAAAAGACCATTATACATGACATGGAAGTGCGAGAATGCACTACATAACGTTGTATGTGTATGAGTTTGTGAGGGAAAGCCATGGCCAGCAACCGGTTTTCTAGAATAACCAGATGCAAAAGACTAGAAGTTGTTGACACCGAGTTAACCACAAAAGGACTGTGAAAGCTACAACAGCAAAAAGACATTGTGAGGTATCCGCACGGGCCCAGGAGGCGTGGCCCAGGCTGGCTCAGAGGAGGAGGGGGCGACGGGATGCCAGGCCTCCATGTGTAACCTGACGTAACCTAAACAGGGTGAAAACACAGAAAGCCCAGGTTTTCTCATTTCTAATCCAGCATGTGTTTGCCTTTTCACTCTACCCAAAGCGTCTTGGACTTCCACTCCTGTTGCTGGCTGCTGCTGAATTGTGAGAAGTCCAAGGATAAGATAGCGTGGTTTTCTGTGAGATGAGGCCACTGCTGGCTTCCCTGCCCTGTTTCTGCATTGAGAATCATGTTATGGACATACTCTGGAAAAATGACGGGAGGGATATTTTGTCAACAGACAACTATTGAGCTACCATGATCTTACTAGTGATCATATTTACGACTTCTTTGAAGTTTCAACTGTGTGAAAAAAGAGACAGTGCATTATTTTTGGAATCTTAAAATATCATCTATCATAAAAAGAGATATAAATCTAGGAGAGGATATGTGAGTAAACATCATTCTGTCAGTGCATTGTGGATGTTGAACTCAGTCTTTCAGAATGATGTTCAAATACGAAGGGCTGCCTTTGTGCCTCAGAGGTGTGCAGTAGCCAGCTGCAGAGCCATGGAGGTGACTGGAGGGAACAGCATCTCTGAGGCACTGACAGGGTCAGCTGAGGTCCTGGATGAGGATGCAGTGCTGGGCTGAGCCCTTGATGGGTGTGGCTGGGCAGCACCACCAGTGCCCCCACATCCTCTCTCCTTCCAGATCACCGCCCCGTCAGCAGACACGCTGTTCACAGAATACGAGGGCAGGAGGATCCACACTCCCCAAACTCATGTCCCAGAATTGCTTTCCAAGGCCTCCATTTGAAATATTCTAAATCTTTGGAGACCAAGAGGGCTCTGTTGATTTAAGCAGGGCCTCGAGCCACGTGGAGTTGAACACAGATGGAATGGAATGTGCCTGGCGGTTAAATGTGTTGTCACCGTGGAAGTAGATACCAGGAACTGCAGTAGGAGAATGGATCAGATAGAGAAGGGATGGAGGGTACTTGTAGTTGAAGGTACGATTGTATTCACACTTTACATTAACAAATAGAGAGCGAATCTTGAGCAGTGAACCATGTCAAATGGCAGGAAGCACTGGAAGTTTGAGGCCAGATGATTCCAAAAGTTGCTATGCTGAATCCAAGAGCTTGCAAAATGTAGGGATAGGGAAGTAAAACCAACCCAAGTGAAAATAGAAGACTAGAAGGTACTGAAACCTACACTTCCTCAGAAAGTTCCCACCATGAGAAGGGAATCGTTTAGGAAATTTAAAGCATGTAAAGCTTTAGAGCAGTAAAGGAACAGCCGACACTTCTATTACATTGATAGGTAAACTAAGGCCCACCCAGAGTCCAGGTGCTCAAAGAGGTGTTAACAACACCAAGCCTGGAGCTCAGGCCCTTGGTCATGTGGTGTGTTCTCCACATCACCACCCTGGTTATGCTCAGGCTGTTTGTGAAATGTTCTGCATATTAAACCAAACCCTGCTTGACAGGATATACCAGTATTGTCCTGGCAGAGACCAGATGAACTCCTCACTTTTCTTTTCCATGTGTGCTTGACTTTCCACACACACTCACCTTCTCCAACTGTCTTGATCCACTATTTTTTTCTACTCTTGCTTATTTATTGTCCCTCTTCCTCCACCACCTTCCCACGCCCAGCAAGTTCTAATGGAGCGGGAGCCATGGCAGCTGCCAGGAGATGGAAAGGCAATGAAAGCAGGCGGGGCCCCGTGCAAGGGAGCCAGCCAGCTGCAGGTGCAGGGGAGTTCAGAGGACGTGTGAGCAGGAGGCAGCCCGCCCCCCACGTCTTGATGGTCCAGACATGCTCTCCAAGGTTGGGATTCAGACACCCACCACAGCAATGCTCTATGACCCAGACCCCATCCTTCCAAATGTCCTCCTAGCCAGACACGTTGTCCTCCAAACTCTCAGCTGTCCCAGGGGATCATGAGTGAAGCCCAGTTGTGCTCCCTTCTAACTGCAGCATCCATTTTAAGGAAAATCTCCACTGCCCTCCTCTAAACCTCGTGAGGCCAACATTGCACAGTCTGAGCAACAAGTGAGCCGTCTTGAAAAGGAGGGCGGCTGTGCGTGTGAATGAGCAGGGGGGAAATGAAACAGGATCCCCACCTTACACCCTCCGAGGAAGCTTCCAGCCACCTCACTGAACAGCACCAAGCCGGGTGGGGTGACATCACTTCCCAGCAACTGGGACTCATAGATGGTCACGGTGGGCCTAGTTATCTGTTTTAGTGAATGGTGCTGTGCAGGTGGCCTCAATGCAGAACAAACTGTGTCAAACAAACGTATTGACACACTGATGAAGGAGAAGGAAGCTGGGAAAACCTCCAGTCATTATGACCCACGACACCAAGGGCAGGCTGTGGAGGAGCCATCCGTGCACGGCTGCATCTATTATCTGCTAACTGGACAAACATAGAAGGTATCCACCAGAACCAGTCCACTCAGATACAGGTAGCCCTGCGAGGAGGTTGGTTGGCGTTGGGCTTAGACTTGACGGGTTGTCCGGTGGTGATTCAGCATGAAGGTGTGGCTGGCTCTGAGATGATCATCTCAGATTATCCCCTCACAAATGAAAATGTTTGCATAAAAGGAATCTATAGATGAGTATTTTTTTCTTGAATTATCTGGTGATTAAAATTGTTATTCTTGTTTTGCTTATTATGTTTTTAAGGGATGGTAACATTTCACCGTAGTGTTTCAGGGCTGATAGAGACTTAGAAGTCATCTAATTGCCCTCATCTTACAAATTTAAAAAGTGGCATCCAAATTGATGAAGGGATTCCCTGAGTCACGCAGCAAGGTGGAAATGAAGTCCCTCAGCTCTTGCCCCTACCCCATGCTTGTGTCTTCCCGGGCAGCAGTCCCCATCCTTTCTGGCACCAGGGACCGGTTTCATGGAAGACAACTTTTCCATGGTTTGGGGGTGGAGAGGATGTAATTCAAGTGCATATTTTTTGTGCACTTTATTTTTATTACTACGTTGTAATATATGATGAAATAATTTTACAACTCACCATAATGTAGAATCCGTGGGAGCTTGTTTTTCTGCAACTAGATGATCCCATCTGGGTATGATGGGAGACAGTGACAGATCGTCAGGCATTAGATTCTCATAAGGAGCACGCAGCTTTCGTCCCTCATATACAGAGTTCTCAGTTCTCAATAGGGTTCAAGCTCCTATGAGAATCTGATGCGGCCGCTGATCTGACAGGAGGCAGAGCTTAGGTGGTCATGAGAGCAATAGGGAGCAGCTGTAAATACAGAAGAAGCTTCACTCGCTTGCCTGCCGCCCCCTCCTGCTGTGTGGCCCAGTTCCTAACACGCCACAAACCACAACCTGTCAAGAAAAACTGGTTTCCTAAGAAACATGAAACTGTTTCTTTTCCCTTTCACTAGTGCAATTGGTCTAAATTGTTTTAGAAGTATTGATAGAAGAAACAAACAGGACAATCATTAGTTTCCAAAACTTTAAGGAGTGACATGTTTGTTGGATAATTGGATACCTGAATAAAAATAAAAAATAGCAAAAGTTTCTTGTTATTATCACTATTACACAGCAGTTCCTATCATTCATGGAGTACCTAGTAGGTGCCAGGTACAGTACTAACCTCTTTACATATGACCTTCCATGGGCAATGCAAGCTCCTCCTGGTCCACACACACTGTGTCCTGCTCCCACACTCTCTCCCAGCACCTTCTTACCCAGGGTCTGACTGTACTAAGAAGCTCCCTCACGGCCCTTGGTCCTCCTGGCCTCTCATCTGTCTGATGATCTGGGCACCGTCCTCAGCGCACCTTCTCATCCCACTCCCCGCCTGAACATAGCACTGGCTGTCTTCTGCTCCCCGCATCTCTAGCCTGCACCTCCTCTCTTCTATCCTCCGCTTCGCACCTTTCCAACATGCATTTTAATTGCATTATTGAGTGCTTGAAAGAACTCGAATCACTCCCTGTTTCCTGGATCAAAATCCAGAGTCCCATCATTCATCCACAAGGTTGATCTGACCCTGCTGGACTCTCCACTCTGACATCCCCCCCCCCGGCCCAGCCCCGCTCTATGCTCCAGACTTTGGGGTTTGCTTTCGTTTCAGTTTAATGATCCCGTGGTGTTCTTACATACGTTCATGTCTTTTGCAGATTGTTTTAATTGGGATCTATTGAAATGCTTTGTTTCCCTCCCAGACATCCTTTACATATCTGTGAAAGCTCATCAGCAGCCTCACCTCTTCCTGAAAGCCTTGCCAGCACCCATGCATGCCTGCCCTCTGTGTACAGGACATAGAACCCTCTGCACATTTTCATCATGGGATTTGTCACACTTCATCCATTCATTCCACAAATGCCTGTTGAGTGTTTATGACATGCAGGGTGTTTGGCGCATGGTGTACACAGGAGTGAGTGGTTCTAAAATGGTATTTGTGACTTGTCTAAATCCCTTGTTAGAGCATAAAGCCTTGGTGTGAGGATCTGTGCCACTCAGCTCTGAACTCCAGCATAGCCCAGGACCCAACATAGAGGAGTTGCCCAAATAGTACACACTGGTCAGGGTCATGACTGAATGATGATTCACTACCCCAGATCCAAAGCCAAGCTAGTCAAGGTGTGCAGGACCCCCCTGCAGAATAATGGGCCAGTGAGAGAGGCCACACATCTCGTTCTGCATAAGTGGAGTGTTTGCCTGCAGTAGTTTGCCTCTATGTCTCCCCTACCCCACCTATTTTTTCGTAGTATATATATTATTTCTACAACAAAAATGAATTTGTAATGTAGCTTTGAAAATCGTTCTTTCTCAATGAGAACACTTGGAAACAGGATGGGGAACATCACACACCAGGGCCTGTCGTGGGGTGGGGGAAGGGGGGAGGGTTAGCATTAAGAGATATACCTAATGTAACATACCAACATGGCACATGTATACATATGTAACAAACCTGCATGTTGCCCACATGTACCCTGGAACTTAAAGTATAATAATAATAAAAAAAAAGAAAATCATTGTTTCTCAAGGAAAGATTGTGAGCTTCTGCTGTAAGGAAGGGTCTTATCCAAGCCTGGGCCAATTTCAGCGTGATTTAGTGGTGATTACCGCTAACACTGAAGTTGTTTTCTGGAATGCTGGCGTGGGACTAATAACATCTAAGACTGAGGAAGTTCTGCACAACTTTGAATGATGCAGTTGCTTTCATACAACATCGACAAGCCCTATGGCTCATCTCATTTCAGGAGGTTATCAAGTCTAAAGATATAATTTAATCCATAAAATATACAAATCCAAATATATCCAAAGCTCTTTCACGACATAGACATTTTTATATTTTACATAAATATATATGTAAATATAATGTGATTAAAATAAATCTTGCTTCAGATGTATATTATACATAGTATATATTTGGTAAAATGTTTCATAAATTTGTATTGTCAATTGCATGTTATACACATTATGCAAACCAACCTCATGAATTTTCGTAAGATCTCTGGAATTATAGGAATGAGGAACTAGGAGACTTGGACTAAATGTGAATGGTAACTAGACAAATGTGAGCTGTATTTATTTGCACTATCACTTCATTAACAGATTTCAGCACACTTCGGGGAACATGTATGTTTATGTGTTTCTGGTGTTTGTGCTGATGACATTCATGATAAGCCTTTAAGTACCTTGATCAAGGCTCCCATTGGTCTGATTTTAAAAGACAGTAACACGGATATTTTTTTTTCTCTCTCTCCCCTGCCTTCTCTATTTTTTTTTATTAGTGTATATGGTTGTCCCTTGGCGAAAAAAAGAAAAACACAAGATAAACAGCCCCAGGAACCCGCTCCTAAACGAAAGCCATTTGCCGTGAAAGCAGACAGCTCCTCAGTGGACGAGTGTGACAGTGATGGGACTGAGGACATGGATGAGAAGGAGGAGGATGAGGGGGAGGAGTACTCCGAGGACAATGAGGAGGCAGGGGAGGAGGACGAGGAGGACGAGGAGGGGGACCGGGAGGAGGAGGAGGAGATCGAGGAGGAGGATGAGGACGATGACGAGGATGGAGAAGATGTGGAGGATGAAGAAGAGGAAGAGGAGGAGGAGGAGGAGGAGGAAGAGGAGGAAGAAGAAAACGGTAATCTTTAAAATATTAGCAAAGTAACAAGTCGTGATTTGGGTCCACTGTTTAAGGTGAATTGCTGGATGTTACTATGAATGACTGGCATATAAAGAAATCATTCTACTCAGTCAATACTGAGAAAATTAACCCCTTATGTGAACTGAACACTTCTGTTAAAGAATTCTTCAGATTCGCTGTTACACTTCAGATTTTATGTCAGTCTAATTTTTATTCAGGTTGGTTGTCAGTAATTTGCTGAGATATTTATGGTGTACCTTTTTGATGAGCTTAACAAAATGTATCAAGGAAGTTAAGTTAGCAGACCTGGTCTTTAATTTTACATTTTCCTGAATGCTCTATCCATGAGATACAATGATTGGGCAAAACAGTGTTGTTGGAATGGCTTAGCCCAGGTATCTCCTTAAGGGAGTTGGAAGTCCTGCCTAATGACTGGTACATCAACCAGAAAAGTGGGTTTTGTCTGTAGATTGCCAAAACTTTGCGTGAGTGATGGTCACGTAATTGGGATGAAAGGAAGTACTATTGCTATGAGATAATCAATCAGCCTGTCATCTGCTTCCATATGTGAGAGCTGTTTCTGATCTGGGGTTTCCAGTGCTCTGAGACATGCGAGGGAGAAGGCCGCCATGCTGTGTGTTGGGAATGTTCCCGGCAGTGCGTTTACGGTGACGTGGCTTTCGTGTCCAATATTCTGTCACTATCCAACACACAATACCACTTCAGAACTAACCCTTTCATAGAAGTCATTTCTTCTGAGGAAAGAGATGGAAGTTTTGTGGTTTTGTTTGTTTGCTTGTTTTTTTGCAAAGCCTAGCTATCATCTTTATTGGCTTAGGGTTTTCCTCATAGAAATGCCCAAACATGTTGAAAGTGAAGGGAATTTTCTTTCTTGCCCCTCTCCCTTGGGCTCAAAAGTTCTTCAAGAATCTGATTTCCAGGAGAACTAATTTCTAGACACAAAGGGTAGTTGTTTCAGCCAGTGGGTAGGGCCTCCATACATCAGGGAGATGTGAGTTGCTTGTTGCTAATCTCATGTGCAGGCTTAAATTACCACTCCTCCTTCAGAAGTCAGAGGAGTTTGTACTAGGAAACCTGAATTTTATGAAATAATCCTAGATTGTTACAGTAAATTAAGATTCTTATGCAAACAATCCATCACTTACATATACATATATACATAGGCACAGATAGATAGAAGATAGATAGATAGATATGTATATATACACATAGAAGCATATGCACACACACATAGATAGATAGATATACACATAGATGCATATGCACACACACATAGATAGATAGATATACACATAGATGCATATGCGCACACACATAGATAGATAGATATACACATAGATGCATATGCACACACACATGCATTACATAAATTAAAATTAGTCTCCCAAGATTTTTTGTGTCGCTATGGTAGAATGCTGGGTGGAGAAGGCCTATCAGAATACATATCAACAGACTTCCATCATCGCTATTAAATCTACCAGGGACACAAGGCACCAGTGTCATTCATGAGATGCTGAGAATTAAAATAATAGATTTGTGTAGCAAAATATTTGGAAAGTAGATCAACCTGGCAAATTATTTCTGGACACTGTATTAAGTGAGTGTCATTTTGAGTGACCTCATTAATTGTGGAGGCTGATTAATGATTTGTAACTTGCCCAGGGCTTACTAGAAAGATGGTATACAATGTGGCTCTTTCACGTCCTCATCCTGTTTGGAAAGCAGGAGGCATTCATGTTTGGTGCGACGGATTAAGATAGGAAATCTGTAAATAGGTATCGTTTACACCAGGGGCCTTAACCAGGTTTTAAGTTTTGCTCTTCATTTTCTAGAATTAAAAATTCAATTTTAGTTTATTTATGGTCAAATTTAAATATTTCTTTAAAAATACAAAGTGATATACTTTGAAAGGTAGTCAGAAGCCCTACCGAAATAGCTTTAGAATGTGACTGTGTAGGGTTTGTTTATTCTGACTTGAACACTTAGGATATAATTTTTAAACGCTAGAAAGCAAACTAGAATTAAAGACATTTTTGCCAGAAAAACGCAAGTAAATGGGCACCCAGTGGATGTGTGACAGCACCACCAAAGGAACAACTGGCTGATTGTGCCTCAGAACCCAGGATTTCTAACTCTGTGGCCAGACCTGGCATGGTGACCACCACTCATGTGGTCAGCAAATGCTGAGTCCAGAGCACAGAAGACAGGAGGTGCTGAAAGCAAACACTTGTGAAGAGGTAGCAGGACCATGAAAGAATTCATAGTTAATTGTTGGGTGCCTGGTTTCAGAATTCATGTTCAGCAGCTGGCTCCCCAAGGAAATAACTTCTATTATGACCTACGACATGACATTTAAAGGAATCAAGTGAGCTACCCAGGAAGGTGCAGCCACAGGGAGATGAGAGGTAACCTACCTGCTAGCAGTGTGAGACAGGTGCACCCAGTTTACTGACCATCCTGGCAGTACAGCGTGATACTCCGCTCCCTTTCAGAGAGCCTCTCAAGAGAATCCCAGATCCCAGGCAACCACTTAGAACCAACAGCATTTGCATGCCCTTGTGGAGACCATCCACCAGGTTTCCATTGCCACAGTTTCTCTGGAGGGACACCGAAGGCTTGTTTGATTTCTAAGGCAAACAAATGCATTTCTTCTAAGAATTAATCACCTGAGAGGCCTGATCCCTGGTGACACGCTCACGAAGCCTTTCTCTGGGAGAAAAACATCTCCACTGGAGGAACCCCACATGGGTGTTTCAACACCCCATTTAGCCAACATCACCTGCAGGTACTCCAGCTGGATGGAATATCTTCTAGTCTTTTATACCCTGTCAGAGTCAGAAATCTCCAAGCAGCTTCTATATCAAAGGAACGGGATAACTCTGTTGATAGAACAGTCATTTTACGTGATCAAACTCCTAGCTATGTTTAATGTATTAAAAGGAGGCTTTGAAAGGCGTACATCAGCCCATCTCCTGTTTGAATGTTCTCACTTGTTGAGCACGTTGTATTTTACCTCACTGTTAAATGTAGTGCCAAAATCACTATCAGCAGATGTAAATGTCTACCATGACAGCAGCATCTTTAATGTGAGATGTGCAGTGTAAGTATGGGAGATTCCCTACGGTGCCTACCAGAGACGTCCTTTTGTCCTCTCTTCCAGTGGCTTGGCAGAAACCATGCACTCCCTAAAAGCTGGGGGGTCCCATTCCTCTGATCGCTGGAGTTCTGGGTCAGCATCCCGAGGCTGGCCTTTCATGTTCCTTGGGTGACACTCTTAGTGGCTGCTATATCCCTGGGCCAGCAACTGATTCCCCTGAAGTTGATTGTGCCCCTTTTCTAACACATAGAAGCACAGACAGCGACCTGAGATTAAAAGGAAGCCATGTGGTCAGAGCACAGAGTGGAGTGTGACTCCCGCGCCCATCCTGCATGGCACAGGTGGCCGTCTGTGGAAACCAGGGCATCGTGACGGAGCTGCTGGGACAAGGTCATGCTGGCCTCAGCCTTGCGAGTACAGAGAAAGTCTCAGGCGATTTATCCCGGCTGGATGCCATTAGTTGTTCCTCCAGTCCGGTATTTTCACCTCTATAATAAACTGAAATGTGGACTTTACTAAGAGGTTTTGTTTTAGATAAAACAAATGTATACAAACTCCCAGATTATTACAATAGGAACCCACAGGTTATAGAAGGACTATTATTTATAATTTAAGATTAAGTATTTATTTTAATTTCAAGGATCCTCCAGTATTGTTGCTTATATGAATCAAAATAGTCCTAATAATGTAAGTTTCCAATAGGCACATTTAATCACATTATTGAGTTTGATCTTCACAGTGATTGCATGAGATGGGTAGGGCAGAAGCTCTTTTTCTCTCATCATACAAATTAGAAACTGAGGCTAATTAAGATTATATTGTTTTCTGTAGGTGGTGGACAGATAATCAGACATTTTGCATGGTTTTCCTTGTAATGGAACTCGTGTTCTCCTGATCCCCTTCTGCTTATTTGAACAACAGGGGATAATACCTGAGAAACTCATTGCAGATTAAGTTCATATTTAATTAAGCAAAGTTATATTTATTATACGTAGACCTACCATAGGCTGGTCTTTTGCATGAAGAATTTTGTTTTCAGAATACATCATTACAGTCTAAGTTTGCACCAATTAAAAATCCCCTTGTTATCCTAAAGTTAAGAACGTTATTGTTCAATGGCCATAGATTTTTCTGTTATCAGATCTTTTTATGTAATGATAAATATTTTTTGGATTCCTGTGATTTGAGAAATATATAGTAAATGGATATAAAATACCTAGCAAGGTATGGTTTATGTTCATATTCCAGTTCACTAAAATATCTCTAAATCAATGTATACACACACATATGTATATTCTTTATAGCAGACATTGCATCTTCCCTTAGACAGGAATCAACATTTCCTGAGGAAGAGCCTAGCAATGTGCTTTCTAGACTAAAGAAACCTTCCGTGTTTGCAGCTGCTTTTAGCACATAGATGTTGCTTTAAATGCCCTGTTTCTGGAATACTTTGGAGAATATATGAGGTCCTTTCTTCACTGCTCTTTACTGAATCTCAGGGCTGCCTGCCACTTGATCACGGGGTTAAATCAGGTGACATGCAGGTGTGTTCCTTTTCTAAAGTCTTCCTGGCTTCCTGTACCGCGTTCTCCAGATCCGTGACCCGAAGGTGTGCAGTGGTGTCCTGGGCTGCTGGCCTCTGAGGAGGAGGGGCTGCGTGAGAGGAAATCTGTGTGGTCACGTTAGGGCCTTCTCCACGTGCGATCTGATGGCCACGGATGTTAGGGCCTTCTCGCTGTGCGATATGATGGCTGTGGACGTTAGGACCTTCTTGATGGGCGAAATGATGGCCAAAGCTGCTCCGGGCAAGGCATGGAGGCCACCCTGGGGCAGAGTCGATGTGGGGTCAGGGGAGTAGAACAGGAGGCAGGGCTGCTTTTGTTGGAGGAGTGTGCCGTGACTCTTCGGCCAGCTGTGGGATCACCATGGCCAGTAATCCGTGCCTGTTCCATTCTAGTATCAGGCTCTGTCCTCACCGTAAATCAGTCCTGTGCATGGGACAATTTTCTAATGGGGCGTTTCCACTCCCCACCTTCTTTTGTAAAGGGAATTCAAGGCAGAACTCATGCTGTATAAATTCCTTCTCACAGAAACATTTCTTTTTTCATGGTAAAGGTCCCAGGGTGTGTTTTCTTTCAAACACGATGAGGTGCTAGCCCCAAGTTGCTAGAGCATCCTGATATTTGTGGAAGACGAATTTTCATAGGCTTGAGTTTTCACAGGAGGACAGCGTGGACGGGGTGAGGGGTCTCCTGTGTGGCCTCTGAACTCCCCAGCTTCCCTGCAGGACGCCGTTCTCCATATTGATTAGCCAATTATCCTCTCCTGTCTTTCTCAGGGAAATATCCCTGATGAGGAAAGCAAGTTGAAACGCAGACAGACTGTGAAAAGCAGAATTAGCCAACCAGTTTTCACTGCAGTCAGCAGAAAAGGTAATGAGTTCTGAGACCAGCATAGAAACAAAGATCATATGTTTGGTACGTGAGGCTTCAACCAGAGGAGACTGTGGACACAGTTGGGAGAAAGAGTATGATGATTTGGTATCATCTTAAAACTAACCTCTCCCTGCATCCACGGAGGCATTTTTGGGACGTGGCGTGTGCAGCTACGTTGAAGTACATGGCACTGCGTCTTGGGAATGAGTAATCATAGAATTAGACATTTTTAGATGTCAGTATATGATTTTAAAAAACCTAAACTCTCTTCATGCAAACTGTGCAAAATTATAGAAATATAATTTATCCTATTTTTCATAAACCTTCAGGTACTTTGATACAAAGCAAAAATCTGGCTGCAAATATCATGCCATGTACATTTAAGATGCGGGTAGCGGCCGGGCATGGTGGCTCACGCCTGTAATCCCAGCACTTTGGGAGGCTGAGGGGGACAGATCACCTGAGGTCAGGAGTTTGAGACCAGCTTGGCTAACAGGGCAAAACCCTGTCTCCACTAAAAATACAAAAATTAGCCGGGTGTGGTGGCACATGCCTGTATTCCCAGCTACTTGGGAGGCTGAGGCAGAAGAATTGCTTGAACCCGGGAGGCGGAGGTTGCTGTGAGCCAAGATCGCAGCCTTGCACTCCAGCCTGGGTGACAAGAGCAAAACTCCATCTCGAAAAACAAAAAAAGGTGCAGGTGGATGCATAAAGTCCTGGGGAAACTCCTTTTAACATGATAATGAAAACAGAAAATGTAAGATAGTGGGGTCGAATATGTTTCTGTTCAATTTGCTTATAAAGTCCACTCTACTCTAAGAAAATAACAGTTTATCTGCTATGCCTTGTGAATTTAGGTTTCATTCCAAGTTCTGGTTTGTCCACGGGTAGATGGAGTCAAGGAATGGGGTGTGTTTCCAGCTCTGGCTGTGCCACGTGTCCTAAGCAAGTCACCTAGCCTCACAGGACCTCAGTTTCACTCAAGATTAGGATAATAGTACGTGCCCTTCCTTCACTTCGCTGTCTTGTTGTGAAGCTTAAAGAAGTTGCAGAATATAAAAACGCTTGAGAGATATGAAGCAGTTCCGAACCATAACATCACAATTGTGATTAAGGACAATTTCAGCATGATATTACGCTCCCACGCATTTATTCACGCTCTTCTGTAACCCTGAACCTAACGTCCATGACCCCCTCCCCACACGCAGCAAGTATATCATGTATATTAAGGCTGCAAGAGTTTAAAAGATTCAGAATATCATGACAGCTCATTTCAAAACACGGTGTGTTTTTTTCTGTGTGCCCAGAAGGGCACTGGGTTACATGCAGACACAAAACTAAACAGGGTCACCATTTTCCGGAAGAAATACATAATGCAGTATGGAAGAGGTGTGTATATAAAAAATACAAGCATGATTCTCTATACAGGGCAGAATTAGAAGTCATAAACTGAGGTGGAGGCTTTAAGGATTTGATTTGAAAATAAGAACATACATTTCTGAATACCGAGGCTCACTAAACTTTAGATTGCTAAGAAAAGTGGTCGTGTGTCTCTGCAAGCTCTGCAGAAGCAGATCAGAGTCTTCTCTCTGACACGGATGAAATATGGAAGACTAGAGACAAAGAGAAGGAACCCTGATGTCCTCTCAAGTTCCCTCCCAATCTAGCACATTTATGTGAGCAGCCACCTGTGTCTCAAACCTTTTGTGGAAAACAGAAGAACCAGAATTTTCCGTCTTATCTCTACTCCCTGGGTTCCCAGCACTGACAATAAAAGCAATCACTCTGGGGACAAGGAGTCTTCACCGTCGTCCAGCTGATCCAGAAAGTCTTTGACCTGTGCCTGTGTGTGTGTGTGTGTGTGTGTGTGTGTGTGTGTGTGTGTACATGAGAGAGATGGGGGGTAGGGGGAAGAGAGAGAGGAAGAGAGAATGAGACAGACAGAGAGACAGAGACAGTGGTGTAATTGGTTCAAATGTTTCAGTCTATCTCTATCTGAGTAGCTATTGACTCCAAACAGCTCATTCTCTGGGTAGAAGAATATGACTCTTATATTTTTAATCCCTTAATTTATGTAAGCCAGATACCTAAAATGTCATCAAATAAAAAGACCCTCAAAGCTTTATAAATAAATGAGACTTCATGCATTCACCTTTTAGCTCATAGAAAGGACAGCATTGAAATCACTGTAGCACACAAGAACATGAAAGCACTGTCCCACATGTGTGCTGCTCTGCTGGTGGGCCGTTTATAGAAAATACGTGTCATATGAATACATATCTGTAAATTACATATATCAGGTTGTATATATATATGTATGTTATAAAAATCAAAATTATAATTATATAATCTGTAATTTACAGATATGTATTCATATGACACATATTTTCTATAAATATATATATGTATATATATATATATGTATATAATATATGTTATAAAAATCAAAATCAAGCCGGGGGCTGTGGCTCACACCTGTAATCCCAGCACTTTGGAGGCCAAGGAGGGCAGATCACGAGGTCAGGAGATCGAGACCATCCTGGCTAACACGGTGAAACCCTGTCTCTATTAAAAATACAAAGAATTAGCCAGGCGTGGTGGCGGGTGCCTGTAGTCCCAGCTACTCAGGAGGCTGAGGCAGGAGAATGGCGTGAACCTGGGAGGTGGAGCTTGCAGTGAGCCAAGATCGCGCCACTGCACTCCAGCCTGGGCGACAGAGCGAGACTCCATCTCAAAAAAAAAAAAAAAAAAAAGAAATCAAAATTAGAGCCCAGCTCCATCTTAACTTCCACCTCTGCATCCATGCTGGCCAACATGGCAAACCCTAGACAATGTGTTTATTTAAATGTGAATAAGTTAAATTCATTACAACTGAATAATGTTAAAAATTCACTTCCTTGCCATACCAATCGCATGTGGGTTGCCCTATGTGGCTCGTGGCACTGTGCTAGGCGGTGTCCACACAGAACTTCCTGTCACCTTCTATAGCATACCGGGGCACTGGGCACCTTGTCCTGGGCCTGTTGCCACTGAGCTCAGTGCAGTCTCTTCTCCTGATGCTCCAGAAACCCCATCTAAACATGCGCACTCGTGTGCCTGAAGAGCCACACGCACCAGTCTCCTGTGATCTGTTCCAGTCTTTGGATGAGGCAAATCACTTCAAAAAAAACTTCCCTTACACGTTAAGCCACTGGGTTCCTCTTTCTTTGAATCCAAAATTGTTCAGTCTTTGGAAGAATTCAGAAAATAAATTTTTGTTCAGTGTCCAAAGTGAAGCGACATTAACAACTTGAAGCCAAGGCATCCTCACCCCTCTGCTTTTTTTTCTGGCCCAAGTTGTGTTTTCTTCAGCCTAGGTGGTATTTTTTTTTCCATTTTGGGGCTAGAATCTGTGTCACCTGAACTTCCTCCGAGTAGAAACAGAGATACCTAGGGACCAGGTCTTCTCTATCACCTGGGAGCCCTGGGGTAATTTCCGTGGCTCTCTGAGCTCTCACCTGGGTTCTCTGCAGAAGGGCCCTGTCAGCTCAGTGGGGGCTGTGGAAGCTGCCTGGTCCATTAGACCAACATGAGTTGGATTCCTAGATGTATGTCCTAGCCATATGACCTTGAACTCCTCAGATCCATCCCTTCATCCACAGGATGATGAGAACGGTGTGAGGTGTGAAGAGTGTGTCACTCAGAGGTCCTCCATGAGCCTCCAGGGAGTGTCCCAGGCACGCTGACACAGGCAACCTGGCTTCTGCCTGCTGGCACCATTGTTCTCCTTTAGACTGTGCATGTGGTTGGCCCAGGCTTCCCTGGCTTCAGCAGAGGGCATCCAGGGTTGTGTCTTGATGCCGTGTTGGTGTGTCGCAGCCTCAACCTCCCAGCCCTCCACCTGCCCCTCCAGCACACTCCACCAGCACGTGGCTCCACTGCTCCTGGAGCTTCAGGCCCACAACTCTGAGCCTTGGCACCCTCTCTTTCCTCCCCCAGAACACTCTCCCTGGCACAGCTCACTTTCCCACCTCTTCAGATCTCTGCTCAAGTGGCACCTTCTCAATGAGGACTTGCCCGACCCCCCATCCCATGTACTGTCCGTTGTCTTTTGATTTTGCTTCATTTTTCGTGGAACACACGTCACTATCTGGCATCATAGTATTTATTACTCTATTTTTATCTCTTTCACCAACTGCAATGGAACAGCCATGACTACAACGATGCTGTCTCTTTGGTTCATTGTTCATCTCTAAGTGTGACAATAAACAGCTGTTAAATGAATAACTATTATTCTGTTAGTTCCCTCCTCCTCCCCCCACTGCCATGCCCAGCAGAGCTTGCTTGTGCAAAATTGTGATCATTACATTTCTCTTGGATCTGATAAAAGGGTTGTGCTACATTGCCCTCTCCAAAGACTTTGCAGTTTTCAGTTTGATGAAAGTATCTAGGCACCTCAATATCTCACCTAGGTAAATACATGGCTCATGGAATTTCATAAATGCCTATCTTAAATAGACGTTTTCCTCCGTGCCTCAATTCCCTGTGTAAGATCATTCTTCTGACAGACATGTTGTTGCAGCTTAATCAGCTGTGGGGGATCTTCCAAAACCTGAACCAGTGCCTCCCTAAGGCTGCTATTACCTCACACCATCAATGGCCATGGGAGTGTAGGCAGTGTCTGGCCTGTGTGCTTCCTTTCAGTCGTCAAGAAGGCTTTTGGGCAGTGACAGGAACCGAGATGACTTTAGAAATACGTGACTTAGTGGGGCATCCTCACGTATGTGTGAAGGGCAGACAGGCGCCTTCCTGGGTTCCCTGAGCCCTGCACTGAGGGCGTGGACAGGAGTGAGGTGATGCACTCCTTTCCTGGAGTTGAGGAAGGCATTGCCCCTGCTGCACAGAGTAGATTGATTTACAGAGACAGAAAGCAAAAGACAGCAGCCGATGCAAAGGCACAGGGAAACAAACTTCGGTCCAGAGAGTCCCTTCTATTGGTGGATAAGTAGGTCGAGCTGCTCGACGCACAGACATTTATGGTAACGAGACGGAGGCCCAGAAATAACCGTACAGAGAACAACACACGCAAAATGGCTGGGAGTGTATTTTGGGTAATTTGCATATAATGCACCAAAAGCAGCTCCCCAGTAATTAGCGCCGAGAAGAACAAAGAAGCGACCACACAGACCCTGCAAGGCCCGGCAGATGTGGGCATCACTGAGGGTGGAGGAAGTGCCCGCGAGGCCCAGCAGACGTGGGCATCGCTGAGGGTGGAGGAAGTACCTGCAAGGCGCAGCACATGTGGGCATCGCTGAGGGTGGAGGAAGT